>NW_008648999.1:289258-291728 GCF_000247585.1 Phytophthora nicotianae INRA-310 | reverse complement strand
AAATCACTACACCACAACTGCCCCTGTCGCAATGGGAGCCACAGAAATGGTGACCGTTGTGACACTCATGTTGCTCCATAATCCAACGCATGTCATGCGCGTCGAATGCCACCATGCATGATAGCTTCATGAGGCACCTCGCCGTCTGCAGGAATGACGCACCTTTCGTACACCTTTGTGCTCCGGCGATGTAACTGGAGGCACGACCGACGGTTCATCGAGTTTGTACGTGCCCACAAAGTCAAACGCACCTATCACCGAATTCTTAATGCGCACGGCGTGTCCACGGTGTTTCAATCATTCTTACACGCGCCATACCTCGGGTGTGGTGTACTTTCCGCTCGCAACGATCGCAATTTATCTTCTGACGCAATGCGAGCCATCGCTGTTGTCGTCTCTACCTTATCGACACGCAGCGCAATCTCTTGACGCTAGCAACGAGTGTTCCACCGCACCAACAATCATCCCATCGCGAGTATGCCCAACGATATTCTGGTCAAGAATATGCCCCGTGAGTATCCGTCATGAGAGGTAATGCTGATCGATGGCGCTATCAAGACGATTGAATCCTCGCCGCCAGGCCTATCACATACGTCTGTAACGCAGCAACCTTCTGGACGCGTCAGCGAGTGTTCATCTTCCACGGTAGCTGTTTTGCATGCGTTCATGTTGTCCTTTTCAATCCATATCCCACAGCGTAATCAAGTTCACGTAATTCACCAAATCCATATGCAGAATGTTGATGCAGTAGCTCCTTTCGTCTGTTACCACAGGCTGCAGCGCCCTGTGGGCAGTTCAAGCCACGCTAATCCTCGTCGGCGACTTGAACATCTGCAGCCGACGTTCACTCTTCTTGGCACACAAATAATCATACAATAGTCCACAGCATAACAAGTTGGACGGAGATTCCCAAGTTGGCTCGTCACAGCCGACCCAATTGACCTTAAACTCTCGCCTACTGCGCTTGGTGCTCGTCGACACCGGTGTACGGTCGTCGAGGATGGACTCCGCTTGTCGCATCATGCGAAATGGTCCATGCCATGGACTGTGCTGTCTGCTTGTCAAATCTGGTTTTCCGCGTTCCATGTAAGGCCACACTCTTCTCCCAATGTGAAACCGAGGCCTCGGTGGTGCCCCTACAGCATCAACTGGTCCCAGGGAAGCTCCTGGGCAGTCTAGCGATGGTTCATCAACGGCGTTGTCGGTTTTCCTAGTGCTCGCCTGACTTCGAGGTATTTCTGCAATATTACCACAATCGCCACAATCACCCGAAATGTCGTCTTGAGTGCATTTTCCGGCAGCTTCCAGCTGACAATCGTCGCTACCGGTCATACCACGTTCACAATGGTCCAAATTACGTGGTCCAACCTTTGTCGTGCCTTCATCTTCACGCGGCTCGTAGATCATCTCCTGGATGCGATTTAGGGTAGCCAATTCGGATTTACGAGCTTCAGCAAGCACGACCCTGCTAATCTTGGACTCGAAAGCCTCGGTGGCTAGTGAATCCGCGGCATTGTATTCCTTTGCTACATGAAGGTACTTGACCGACCGAAGCTTTGCCGTAAGCTGTTTGCGAGTGTTCAGCAATATCACCAGAGACCCCTTTTGCCGTGCCCCTAGTGACTGTGGAGTGGGAAGTGTTGAGTCGCCCACGATGACTAAATCCTCGGCACCGCATGCTAAAGCTGCCTTGACACCGTTATTTATCCCAGTGTATACAGCGAGGTTCCCCGTGGTGGACGGGAGACAAGTGTTCGCAGCGATCACTATCTTCCATTCAGGGAGGCTCCATAATATCCAAGAACAGCTACTATGACCACCATATTGATCGGTCTTGGCTGATCCGCTAAAAGACATAACGAATCCTCGGTAGTCGCGCGGTAGCTTCACATAGTCCCTACCGGTGTCATCCACGATTTCGTTTTCTTTGGTTGTCAACACGTGGGCTACTGATATGTATCCTTCGTCCAACGTGACTACCGCCTCCTCCGCTGGCGTGGCTTTGACTCCAGGCCCCAAACGAACGCTCGTAACCGTGTCCAGCTCCTTTAACGAAGCGTGTATCTCCTCTGGACCGGTGGTTGTGTCTTCGTTTTCACTAGTCGCAATGTAAGAGACTGATGAGTCGTGTTGCCATCCGATACAATCGTGGTTTCCCTCGTTATTGCACTTGATGCGTCATCTCCAACATCAGACACCAGCTGAACCCACGTTGCTGTGTTCATCACCTCCGTTATACCTTGTAGTTCCTGTGGGCAACTAGCCGACTTCTCGTTGGAATCGCTGCCGTCTCCATCACTTGCTGAGCTGCCATCCGACGAGTCTCCTGATAATCGGACCTCGAACGCGTCTTCGTCTGTCGCCCCTGAGTCTGGGTGACATTCGTCTCGCTATCGTTGTTCAATAATCTTCGCCCAACGATCGGCACATGTCAGACGATCTGTCGATACGTCCAACGCGTCTTCAGGCG
>NW_008648999.1:268555-280220 GCF_000247585.1 Phytophthora nicotianae INRA-310 | reverse complement strand
TTCGGTAATGATGTATCCTTGGTCATTTTGCATCGTGGTCACCACCTGTCGCATGACCGAGCATTCGTGGCTTGGGCAACTTGAATGTAGCCACTTAAGCGATTACTTGGAAATCACTACACCACACTGCTCTTATTTTCCTCTTCTGCTACGGTAAGTGCAACAGCAACGCAAGCTTCGACTAACTGCTCTTCTTTAAGGTTAAACCTCGTGGCTGTCTCTTATCCGCTTCGCAGCAAATCTAAGACTGAGTTCTCCCTACAAATGCACCCGGCTACGGCTCTTCAGGGAACCGTCGATCTTCTGCGGCTGCGACCTTCTGGCTGGATTCTCCGCCGTCCAATCTTCTACTGCGTCGACCCTCCTGCTCCAATGTTGATCCGCTATGGCGTCGCTGCTTGTCTGCTCTCCTTGAAGGTACCCGCGAACGTACCACTGACTTCCAGTCCTCGCCGTCATCCAAGTCGTCGCTCTCGCTCACCGCACCTGTCTTCGCCATCTTCCTGTCGTTGTCCTGCAGGCCGTCTTCTTCACTCACCGTCTGCTCCTCGTTGCTTCTGCTGCTGTCCTCCGCTCGTTCTTCTCTCCGCTGCTGTTCCTCCTGCGCGATCTTTGTCATCACCGTCACCGTCCTCGATCGTTGCTCGTATCAATAGTATTCCATACTATTACTTCACAATGGTAATCTCAGCAGCTTACCCATCTTTACATTAGGAAAAGGCTTTCTGCCTAGATTCTGCAGTGTACACCTCACCTTGCACTGTAACCTCACCCACGCACACCAAACTACCTTTCATTTTGGTGTCCTCAGAGCTTGTTAAACTCAGGTCTATTTGCATGCTTGTTTGATAAAAAAAAATGCAAAAATCATTGCAGTTTCGAGCCGGTGCCCTTGTACGGTAAGTATCACGTAGATTACTTAGTAGAGTATTACTACCGGTAGTTGTATATAAATTGTGTGTGGTAGCTTATAATACCACTGGTAAGTGGCGGTTGCTCGTGGCCTTCCTGCCGACAAGAGTGCCAGACCTCCCAGCCTAAAGCCAACAGCCTCTTGTTTAAAACGTTTGCAGCATATAGTTTCACGTTAAGTGACACAGTAATTTTAAACACAAATTAATTGTGAGCTTCAAAACTAGTTTGAAATGCTGTATATAAGGTATGTATTGGAATCCAGTCCACCGTAACTGATATTAACAAATATCTGCAGTTTGCTCACCATATCCAGGGCGTCGTTACCTCCGTTGCTCATGGCCATGATGACCAGGTTCTCCTGTGAGAATGCCAGTCAATAATGCACTTTACGCATCAAGATAGTTTTGTCATGCATCCTGGTCGTACCTAGGTGACGCGGACATCGGTGCGATCGCATAAGACAGTATTTTGTGCTCAGTTACACTTCATTTAGCGCAATGTTGATGGTCGGCACTAGAGTAAGAAAAAATATTGCCAAAATTACAGTTCTCAAGGACATTACAGTAATTATATCATGACAGGCCAATTCTGGATTAAAAACAATCCAGCAGCGCAACTATAGCTGGCAAACAGATTGAAACTCAATGGATTGGTCATCTACGTATAATCGCGAATCAAACTGAAAAAAAGTTAAAGCTATTTTTTATTGGTCTAAAACCCGGTCTTTTTCCCTACGCACTTCAACATTGTGCATCCTCATGATGCTGTTATATGTACATAATGTATCTTGAATATCAGATTTTCTATTGGTTTTAAAACGCATAGCCGCGAAATCCTCTGAATAAAAAAGGTTTTTTTCACGTTAGTTTTTTTATATTCTTCGAAACGTACCAATCTATAACTGAGTCAGATAAAATTAAACGTACCGATACTTGAGCATAGTAGTGTCATGTTGCCGGTTTCCGAGTTCCTTTTAGCGTAGCGACTTGTGCGCAGTTCTAGCTTTGGTAGGTGATCTCTTACAGTACAACGATACAGATAGTAACCAAGTAAACTGATTTCATTTGGTGCGGTGCTCGAACAACGCTACGAGTCTTGAGAACACTCAAAAACGATGAAGCGTTTGTTATTAGTATTAGGGCAGTAGACTATCACTCAATATTCGTGATAAAGGGGGTAGCACAATGAATTAGAGGAAATTAACCGTGTTGATATGATTACATGCGGAGGAAATGATAGGGCAACGCACATTATGTCTGTGGATTATCTTGATCAACCTGGAGGTTTGGTTTTTAAAGAGATTGTTTTAGAGTAATAGGAGTTTAAAAAGGGTATAATCCAGGGTTTCCTAGATGCATACTGTAGGTAGCATTAGCGTGTTAAACCTATGATATAAAGAAAAATCTTTGTACTATTGCATTAGTATTTTTTCATGGGCGAGGACAAACTGAGGTCGATGGGGCGAAATCAATAATGGAACGTGGTTTCCAAATACAAAAATGCATTATGCGCTTGAAAGTATGCATAAAATGGAGGGCATCATACAATTTTAGGAAACACTGGTATAATCCCGCCGGAACGAAGCGAAGACGGGAAAGACTTTAACAAACGCGACCAAACATATATTACCACCGCTCGGCTACATGTAGTAGTATAATAATATGCACGTAATAGGATGGTTCCATTAGCTTGACCAGATGTCGATCACCGAGATGTTTGTGACGAGCACCGAAAGAATGGCGGACGAATTGTACCTCGGCAAGTCAACGTGATCCCTTCACCCCCTACGCGTTCATCGCACTGAAGTACTGTAGGCCAGTCCACTGCAACCAACCATGGACCTCTGGATTTTGCGTCACCACAACCGCTGTCGGTTTTATCGTAGGTGGTGTGGATGTGCTCTATAAGGATTGAACACTTAGATGGGTCTCAGTCACTGAGTCAGTTCCGAGGGCAAGCCGCACCAATGGATCACACCGGTCCGATCAAACCACAGCGCGTTGCTCATTTAACTCGGGCACAACGTCACACAGTTAGCCCGTAACTGTGTCGGAGTCGCAGCCATATGGATTGCTGGAGGACGTTGCGTTAACAGGCAAGATAGACAACAGGCACAGCCATGAAATGTTCACATATGGGGCTCTCAACATTACACTGCACAATACACCGTGTAAGGGTGTGCGAACTTCACACGGCGAAAGCAGACATGCTTTGTACTTCAAGCGAGTCTGCGCCACGCCATGCGTACGATGGGCTCGGTGTGGTGCCAGGCTGATCCTCACTCGACGAAATTCCT
Source organism: Phytophthora nicotianae INRA-310 (assembly GCF_000247585.1). Taxonomy (NCBI): domain Eukaryota; phylum Oomycota; class Peronosporomycetes; order Peronosporales; family Peronosporaceae; genus Phytophthora; species Phytophthora nicotianae. The sequence goes on along the minus strand of NW_008648999.1, from coordinate 277,009 downwards.
CAGTGCGAGCAGAGCCCTTCAAGCTGCGATAGCCATGCACATAGTAGAAGGATATTTGTACCGACGTGGACGTCACCTGAAGAGCTGGCGGCGGCGCTTCTTCATCTTCGAGGACGGAATGCTCCTGTATAAGAAGAATGACGACACGACCTCGAGGGTGCTGGACGAGGATCGCGTGTTTGACATTCTCTACTGGAGTGGACGCCCGCACGGCCTGTGTCTCAAACTGCGAGGCGATCGATTAATATACCTGACAGCGCGATCGGAGGAGGACGCAACGCGCTGGCATGACACAATAGAAAGTTATCTCACGGAGCAGCGCTGCATCGAGGACTTGCGTCGAGCATTGTGCCGAGGCCGCCTGCCTTCCATCCGAGAGAGCGTGAGTGAACTTGCTCGATTTGAATAGATAACTTATTGCAGCGACGGGTTAATCAACACGATCCGAGACTTCGTGGCGTGTATTACCAATTGGAGCTTTAATCAGATCTCCTTACCGTCAGGCCTCATAAGTTCACCTTCATCCAGCATTTTACACCCCACCGAACGACCAACTCAACGCAGTAACGACCAAGACGATGTCACGCCAAAATCGTTGATTTGTTAGCCGGCCTTTGCTTGCGGCTCTCAACCCACCCTTGCGTCGTACAGGAAGCTTACTCGGGGGGGGGGGATTAAGCTGGAGATAAAACCTCGCTCGATGGTCATCCATGCTGCATTAATCCACTTCAACACCGGGTCAAGAAGATGAAACCCGTTTGAAGTGAACCCACCCGTCACTGAATTTTCCACTTGATTTTCTCAGGTAAAGGCCGGGCGGGCCTGGTGTACATGAACCCAACAAGCCAACACTAGTCATCGACCCGACCCGGTTCGAGTGGAGCTCATATCGGAATCTACCTCCCACAGCTCAAGTCTCTTCACCGTTTCCTGCTCTCATCCTCCACCCGTCGCAGATTTCTTCGAGAGTAGGCAGAGAGAACAGCTATAGCGCGTAGTAGTGGAGAGAAAGATAATAAAGATTGACGCTTGTTGAGACTATAAGCCTCATGTCGCTCTTTGGGTCCTCTATCAACCCTGCGCCCATTGCCAACGGAGGCTTCACCTCAAGACCCTCAGCAACCTCCGGGTCTGGGGCTCCTGTTACCGACGGGTTTGGCTTTGCATCTGCTAGCTCTGTCCGCTTCGATCCCGCTTTCTCTGCCTCCAACGTTGTGCGCAGTGCTGTGTGGGCTGAGAATGCGTCGGAGCCTTTTGGCCGCGTCGAGAGCACAGCACGGTGCTTCGCACGCAACGGCAAGGTGGCAACCACGTCCAAGTGGACGCCGCCCAAGCCACCAAGCCGCCCACTGTTTCAGATCCCGCCCGGGTTCCACTCCAGTTCAAATGATGCGACGTCGCTGTTTGGTCCGAGTGACCCACGAAACGAAGCGACAGTGAATAACGGAGGGTTTTTGTTTGGATGTGCCGTCCCCACTACCAAGTCTGGCATGGCGTTTGGCACTGTAAGCGCTGTTAGCACTGGTTTTGGCGGAGCTGTGGGTCAGAGCAAGGCAACACCCATGTTTGGCAACACAGCCAACGTCTCGGGGTCCACTGTGGGTCCAGATTTCGGAACTAAACCCGTGTTTGGAAACGCAAGCAGCCCCTTGGAAGCCAGTAGCGAGGATTCTGGCATTGGGGGAGCTCGAACGGTGTTTGGTTTGGGTAGCAGTACCGCGAAGCCGCCCCTAGCACCACCATCGAACACGTTCGCGGTGTCGACGAAGCAGGTCGGGATCTCTTACAGCAATTCGTTCGCACCAAAAAGTGCCTCGACATCCAATCCGTTCACATTTACATCCCAACGTTGGACGGGAAATCCTCTTGCAACGAAGGTATCTGCAAACGAATCGGTGAATCCCTTTGTCACCAATATGTTTGTAAACACGACGGTGAATCCCTTTGCAACGAATGGGGCCGCGAACGAGTCGGTGAACCCCTTTGCTGTGAGAGGGTCCTCTAACGTGAGAGTAGAACCCGTTCCAGACGCGTCCATGAAGCCGTCTTCAGTGTCTGGTCCAGCAGCATCAACCAAGTTTAAACGCGGGCTACGTCCAGTTTTCAACGCGGTCCAACAACAACAGCCGCCCTTGGTTCAGTCTGTGTCAGTCGCTAGCTTCGACTGGACTGGATGGAGGAAGGAAAATGAGGCTATTCAGACGAACGTCGAGACTTCATTCAAGATGCCGAGCTTTGTTCCCAGCGAAGCGAAAAGCAGCTCTTTGGATGATTCTTCCTCCCCATCCGATAAGTCCTCTGCACCTGACGCCTTGATTGCGTCCCCCGATACAGATCCGTACGGTTCAGGGTCCTTCGGTGCAGGGCTTGTTGAGCAGAAGATCAAGACAGCGATCGCTAATCCTCCATCGTCTGTCGAACTCAAGGTATTTGATACATTGAGCTGCTCGAAGCCTCATCAGCAACCGTCGGCAAAGTTCGCCGCTCGACTCGGCTTGGCTAGGCAACCTCTGCAATCGCTACCTATGCGGTCGGTGCAGCCACGATTTCTGGGTCGCAGGGTGCATCCGTCCAGTACTGGAGAAAAACTACAGCACGCTGATGTCTTCCGTTTTTCTAGTTCGTTCTCCCGCCTCGCCATTTCAAAGAACCCTCTGCGGATTCGTGTTAAGCCGAGTCCAATGCTGATGACTAATGCGACGGCGGAAAACACCACAAAATCGGAGTCAGATGACGATGTTTCGAATGCTCCAACTGAGGTTACCAAGCCATCCGCTGGCCCTGACGACGAAGACATATGCAAATCCCCGTCGTCTGCTTGTCCCGTGCTCCTCAATAAGGAGTACTTCACCGAGCCGTCGGTAAGTGAGCTCCAGCAACTCACCGATAAAGAGTTATGCTGTGTGGGAAACTTCGTGATCGGCCGCAGGGACTGTGGAAAAATCACCTTTATCGATGCTGTGGACGTTCGTGGACTCCAGCTCGATGAACTCGTGGCGTTTTCCATGGGAGAAATTGTAGTTTACCCAGATGACAATGTCAAGCCAGCTATTGGCAGCGAACTCAACAAGCCAGCGATCGTGGAACTTCATGGCATCTACGCTGGGGAAAAAGAGTCACATGAGCACTTCTTGAAACGTCTTGAAAAGCACACACAGAAGATGGGTGCTACCTTCCTTGGATACGACAATGGGGGCGTGTGGAGTTTCCGCGTGGAGCACTTCTAGTGTAGATGAGAACAAAGGCATGCATGGTTAGTTAGTAGCAGTAGCTTAGTTAGGTTTGAAGTGCTAAGCAACACCAAATAGCACGAAAGGTATCCACCAAGAAAAGTAATAGCGTTTGGCGTGTTCGTTTCGTGTGCAACTTCGATTATGCCTTCAACTTGGTTTCGCCGTTCTTCTTGATTGCAGCGCACACACTAAGCTCGCCAGTCGATGAAAGTCGAGCAAAGATGCATCAGCTGACTCGTCCGGTATGACTCCACGAAGCTAGTCTCACGTCCTGTGACTAGATGCGAGATTCCGCTAAGAAATTCTGGTTCCAGTTCCAGAGGCGTCGAGATCGAAGATGTCTCATCCGTCGACTCGCGCTCCTGCGTGTACGACAGGAGGGACCGCAGTTGCACCGCCTGTGTGGCCAAGGACACGATCATCGACGAGACGCACGTTTGCGACAACAGCGCATTCGTTTCTCGCTTCTTGTCTGGATCTTTAGCCGAGGCGTCCCGGGCACTAGAGAGCTGCTGCGATAGTAACATCACGCGCTGAAGAAACTGATCCTCGTGGCCAGCTTCCAATCCCTTTTGCTGTTCAAGACGAAGATACTCGAGCAGCAGACCACCTCCTATGGTATCCACCTTTTCACAGCTCTTCCACTGTGGAATGTACACCGCCATAGGCTCCAGTTCCAACAGCAACTGCATCAGGGCGTCCTTTTCGTTAGCAAAAAGACAGCGCATCGCCACGTGCGAAATCAGACACGCATGAGCTTCTTCGTAGTGGCGGGCAGCCATCCAGTGCGCAATTTCCTCGTGACGCTGCTGCTTTGCAACTGCCCGCACAGCCAGCGCTTCACTAATCCATTCCGAGGGGAGGCTGAAGCGTTCACAAAGCTGTTCTCGCATGGACACGTCCGACGCCAAGGCATCAGCGTTGCGAAAAAGCAGTTCACGGCAGGTGTTCTCCCGCTCGACAACGTCTGCAATGTTGAGCGCAACATAAACTGCGTCTTCCCACAGATCCGCGCCTTCTAGTTGTCGGATGAAATTCTGATGGATGTGTGATTCCCACTCGCGATCAAGCTTGTAGCCAATAGCACGTAGAACACTCTGCAGGTGCCACGACAGCTCATAGTCCAGATGGTGTGTGCCTTGGCTCATGAAGCCGCTGGGCGACAACACTTTGCAGAGCGAGGCAACATCTTCGATGTAAAGCTTCATCAGCTCCATCAAAACGTCGTCTTTGTCCGTGTCAGCAGCTGCAAACTTTGACAGCGAGCCTGAAGCCTGCTGCTTTCTGACTGCGTCCTCGTACATCGTCATGGCGGACTTTAGCGACGTTGCAGAACCACGCTTGTACCACAAGAACAGTGCGAGGCACGCGATCCACGACATGCTCGCACCTTTCTGAGCTGTCAACACCTCGACACTACCAGCCAAGACGCTGTAGATGAGAACCAGAGTCTTGTCCATGAATTCCAGCGATCCGTTTTCGCTCCATTGGGCCATTTGTGTCTCCAACACACTGCGAAAATCATTGCCTTCGTACGAAGCTGCCTGTGCGATCAGTGTTGCCAGGCGAAAGTCTCCACACTCAATTGCCATTTCAGACGCTTCCGCAATTCGGTGTTGACACAGAAGACGCAACACGCCTTCCGGACTGGGGTTGCCGTTAAAAATAGCGACATTTTCAGTATCTTTCAACGCAGTCTCGAACCACTGCGAGATGGCCTCGCGACGGAGATCAATCGTCTGAAAAGTGTCCAGAGTTTCCACTTCATTGGGGTCGTCACGCGACGCGAGAGGGTAGAACGTAGAATCCGATCGGCCACCCATTTTGACGCCATGTTCTTGGCCCCACAAAGCCCGAATCAGCTTCCAAAGAAGCAAAGTGCGCTTATCGCTCGGTGTCTTTTGAGCTCGGGCTTCAGCGTGGGCGACATACTTGTGCATGCAGCTCATCAGCAAATCGTGAACGGGAAGTGCATACTGAGCGGGAACCTCGGATCCATCTCGGTCAATAAAATCGTTAAGGTTCCGTCCCTGCGAAGTGTACTCGTAGTGCAGCTTAAGCCCATCGTGGAGATCCGTCTTGCGTGTTTCAGAGAGACGAAGGGGGAACTCGATAGAAACGCAACGACCCTTGGTCTTCACATCTGAGTCCTTCTCCGAGCGCGAAGTGAGCTTTCCCAAGTTTACCAGTTCGCCGTTTGGGCCCCACGAGCAGCGAAACGAGCGAGCCATGAACATGCCGCCGTCGACATGGTTGCGCACGACTTTTGCTTGTCCCTGGTTCGACGCTTGCAACATCATTTGGTATGTTGTCGATTTATCTCCGGACTGCAGATGATCAGAACTGTTCACACCGAGGGGCTTCAAAGTGTACGAAATCACTGGAAACACCTCACTGGTAGGGCGCTGGTCTTTCTTCGTTGCCACCACCTCTTCCTCGGCACAAAAATCCATCTTAGGCTCTGCCTCAGGTCCAACGCTCTCCGAGTCATCAGATGTTCCAACCCACTTGTCGCTGACAATAGAGAGAGCCTGGTATTCTCCAAATGAAGCAACTGCACTTTTGTTGTTCACCTCGCCTGCATAGATACCGGACTGGCGAAAGAGTGCACTGCGGTCGGCTGAAAAGGCCATCTTTCCTCGACTAACCACAGGTCCACGTTTCATTTCAGGCTTTTGTGCCACCTGGTCGGTGCTCAGCAGACTCTTGTTGCTCGCGTCTCCAGCACTGTCGTGGTCATCCATGTCGACATCGTCGTCGTCGTCATCGTCATCGAAGCCATAGCGACTGAAGTGTTCAACACGGAACCGCCAAATGCCCTTCTCGATGGAATAATCGAGGAAAGTAGCACCGATATCTTGAGTACGCTGCTTGACACGCTCCTTATATTTCTCGGGGGACGTCGACTTGCGCGGCGGGGGGAAGATGCCCAGTAACTCAACAACAGCGGGCTTGTTGAGACCCTTGCCTAGAGGATGTTTCTTCTCATCATCTCTGTATACGATTACTTCCTTCTTCTCGAAGTAAATCAGATCGTCAAGGTCGAGATCGCGCACATCCGTCTTGCCGATCCACTCGACGGCACCCAAACCGCGGCAACCAACAGTAAACTTCTCCACTTGGGACAACTCGTGGTCAGTCATAGCCTGCAGATGCTCGTAGGACGGGATGGTGTAGTAATCTTTGTTCTTCAAGATAGGGCACGAAGACGACACAGGGGTAGCACGGCTAGCACGGTTTGCTTCAGTGTCCTTGAACAGATCATCTTCGTCCCGACTCGCTGAGGCCAAGTACTCGTCATACGTCATGAAGCGTTTAGGTGAGACCGCATCGTCAGTAAGCTGAGCGTCAGGTTTCTTGGATAGCGAAGAAATCGAGGCACGCTGGTTTTCACGGTTTTTGTCCTCTGTACGGTCTTCGATCACAACGACATCGATGGAGTCCCCTTCCTTCAACTGCAGCTCTTCAATGGCACTTGTGTCGTGCACAATTCTTCCCTTCAAAACCAGTTCAATGTCGACGATTGACGACGCCGCCGTCGACGTACTGCTCTCACGCAGCAACTGCTTCACTTCTGCCCTTGCTTGTTTAACAGTTTGGTTCGGGTACAGACGCAGCGAGAACGACTTCTTGTTGATCTGGTTACAGAAGCTGACACTGTATTTACCATCGTCACCAGGTTTCAACAATCGAGCGCGACCACTTCCAATTTCGTGAACATCGCCACGGTCACTGTCAATGATCGGCACAACCGACACACGTGAACTCGATCCGTTGCCTCGGGCAGAAGTTTGCTCGTTCTTGTTGATCACCAGCTTCTTGGTCACCGAGTTGCGGAACAGAGATGACGTAAACTTAAATTCATCCTCCTTGGCGCCCTTGTCACCATTAGACACTGATCCAGATCGGGTGCCGCTGGATAGAGCAGAAGGAAGTGCTCGGGAGGTAAACGTTGAGAATCTGCTCTTGGAACCCTTGAACGAGCCACGGATAAATGAAACCGGGATCGCGTGGCGGTTGCTAACAGTTTGGCGTCGAGTTACTAGAGGAGGATCCAACGGACCTCTCGGAAGGCCGACATCGTCCGCGAAGGTAGTCAGACGAGAAGATGAGCTAGAGCCCGTCTTGATCGACTGAAGATCCAGCGCCGCCTTCACATTCTGCTCAACGAGCCCAGCACCGAATGATCCAGCGCCGTACGGGTTGACATCAGGGGCTGCCACCAAGTTCTGAGGCTGCGCTGCTGCTGCCTGCACTGGTTGCTGTGGCTGCCCGAACAAACTACCTGTGGTTCCAAAGCCTCCGGGTTGAGCAGCCGGGGTCGCAGTACTTCCGAATCCACCAAAGCCGCCAGTGGTAGTGCTTCCAAAACCACCGCCACCACCGAATCCAAATCCGGTCGTTCCAGTGTTTGTGGCCGTGTTCGCTCCTCCAAATAGAGACGAACCTCCAGTACCCGCGGTATTACCGAAAAGTCCTCCTGTGGTAGAACTTCCCGTCGTCGATCCGAAGAGGCCGGTCGATGCAGGCTTAGCTCCAAACAAGCTGGTCGTCGCACCAGGTGTTGCAGACGGCGTGCTTCCGAAGCCAAAACCGCCAGTTGAGCCAGTAGATCCAGCAGTAGACCCGAAAAGAGAAGTAGTACCTGTTGCAGGTTGTGCGGGGGTGGTTCCAAACGCACTGGGCGCAGCAGGAGCTCCAAACGCACTGCCTGCTGAACTTCCGAACGCGCTAGTACCGCCAGTGGAACCGAAGCCGAAGCCTCCGGTTGCTGCGGGCTTCGGGGCAGTTGCGCCAAACGAGAAACCTGTTGAAGCTGGTGCTGAAGTAGTAGCTCCACCGAAAAGCGAGGTCGTCGCGCCAGCTTGCGGCTGCGCAGCTCCAAAACCGAACCCGCCCGTAGCTGGAGCAGCTGCAGGGGTCTGTGTAGCTCCGAAGCCTCCAAAACCCGCAGATGCTGCCGGTTTGCCGAATGCGGAGGCACCAAAGCCCGACGAGGCTGTGGTACCAAATCCGCCAAAACCGCCAATCTGTGGCTGTGCTGCAGGTGTCGCACCAAAGCTGCTACCAAAGCCCCCAGTCGTTGAACCAAAACCACCGCCAGTGGCGGGCGCTCCAAAAGCTGACGTGGCACCGGGGGCAGCTCCAAATGCGCTACTAGTAGCTGGCGCACCGAATGTACCTGTAGCGGGACGAGCGGCAGTACTGCCAAACAGACCGC
>NW_008648999.1:265359-267880 GCF_000247585.1 Phytophthora nicotianae INRA-310 | reverse complement strand
CCGAATCCTCCCGTCGTGGTTCCTCCGCCAAAGGCGCTGGTTGTACCTGTGCCGCCGCCGAACGCGCTCGTGGATCCAAACGGACTGGGGCTAGCAGCCGGCTTGGCACCGAACGGAGTGCTGGCTCCGAACGCTGACGTGCCAGAAGATCCGAAGCCGCCAGTGGTCGCACCTCCGCCAAATGTCGACGTACTTCTAAACCCCGAGGTTGTCGCGGGGTTGGCCGCTGCGCCAAAGCCCGTGGAAGGGGCCGCTGTGGATCCAAAGCCACCGAAGCCCGTCGTGGTCGTCTGCTGCGTGCCAAAGCCGCCTCCTGTAGCCGGTGCTGCGGCTCCAAAGCCTCCAAAGGCCGGCTTGGCCGCTCCAGCTCCGAACGTCGATGTACCGGAGCCAAATCCACCGGTCGTCGTGCCGCCTCCGAACGGAGAAGCGGCTGCGGAGCTACCGAATCCGCCGCTAGTGCCGCCAGAGCCGAAGGCCCCGAAGCCGCCGCTCGCGGGTGCGCTGGTGCTGCCAAACCCGCCGAACGACATGCAGAATGAAAGTCCCTGCCTTGCTGTCGCTTATGAACTGACAGAGTGGGGCAGGCCACGCTCTATTCGTGGGTGCAAGCGAGTGCGGAGTGAATGCGCGCGCTTCCTAGACCTGCCGATTGTTTTCTGCGTTTGGGTTGGTGGTGGCCCCATAGAATCAAGGTAAGTACGAAAAGGTGTGGTGCACACCACACTACCTAAACGCTTGGTAGTGAAGTATTGCTATGAACAGCCTCGTTATAATAGCAGACAGACAGCCCTATAACCCTAACGGAAATCGAGCAGCACGAGATGCATCTTCTTGAGGTCGCGCCGGATCACAACCTTGCCAGGCACGAGCTGTGAGAACTTAGCATTGTCAAAATTGCTCGGCACTTTCAAGACGATACACTTGGCGCTCCCATGTAGCCGCGTGCAGATCTCATGCAGTGGCAAGCCTCCGAGGAAGAGATCCACCTTGTCGAGATCCTTGTATTCTGGTCCTCCCCATGGCGGATCTAGGAACACCACGTCCTGCTTCAGCTCCAGCATTACGTCGAGGTAGTTCGCATGGATGCAGTTGGCGTTCGTCTTCTGGAGGACGTGCAGATTATGTCGCAGCATTTCTACACGTGTCGAATCGTTTTCAACGGCATTTACATGCGTGAAGAAGTCACAAAAAGATAGCACGTTGCCTCCAACGCACGCAGTACCATCCGTCACTACCAGTGGATACTTTTTGCGCTCTTCGGTGGTCGTAGTACCATCGTCGCGATCCTCGTTATCGCACTCCGACGTCATGTCATCCCTGGTCGGGACAAATAGCTCCAAAACGAACTGAGAAATTTTCGTGGCCATCTCGAAGTCCGTCACGCTGAACTCAGCGACCTCATCAACCCGCAACTGGCTCCGGAGCTCGTAGTCCAAGTTGCGGAAGAAAAAATCGCGCTTATCACCGCATTTCCTTGGCCGAGGCGACCCGTAAGAGTCCGATCCAGAGCACGGCGATCGGGGTGAGTTTATTCTCGAGGAGGAACGCCGGTTGGCACGGTTGCCCTGATGTGCATGCCTGCGTGGACTTGACTCCACGTTCTCATTGTAGTAATACTTTTTCGCGCCTCCATGATGTGTACTCATGGACGAAGTACTCTTCGTTTTCCTCATAGTTGAGTTTGATGAATGCATTGCGCCGGTTAGGTTATGGTTCTGCGAATTCCCGTGTGTTTGTCTCCCGTTATTCATTGCAACCGCGTCGTCCACGTGTAATTTATCGGCTAGCCTCTGTAGGCTGCTGCGTCGTGCAAACATGACTTCTCCAAGCATAGACGGGTGTGGGACTCCATTTACCATTTCCAGTTTTGTCTCCGCTCGCTGTGACGGAGTCTTGTGCCGTCTCTTCATTTGCTGTCTCCTCTTCCTCCTCACTACGTCAGCTGCTTCCATCTCGTCTTGGCTCAACGAGCGACCAGCGCTCACTGCAGCGGACACCGATGCTCCATTCAGTGAATGGTTCGATCCAAGAGAAGGTGGGCTCGGAGGCAAAGGGAGAAATACGCTGGTGATCGCGTTCGCTGTCCGGCGGTCGTTGCGCGTCCGGCGGCCATGGGCCACCACGGTCTTCCACTCGCCCTCCTCCACAATCACGTGATCGTTTGGCTTCGGACCCTTAGCTAGCTCCTCCTCACGTTTCTTCTTTTCCTCTTGCATCTGCTGCATCTGCCGTGCACGTTGCATCTGCCGCTCTCTGTGCAGCCGCTTGGCCTCCAGCTCAGCCTGATGCTTCGTTGCGAATCCGCTCGCCGGCCGCCACAAGCGCTCGTTGTCCAAGCTGCTGCTACGCTGGCGGCCGCTGGGACCCAGGTGCGTCGCTGATGCCACGATCGCTCGAGTTGCCGCAGCCATCGGCCTAGACGACGGGTGCGACGGAGGCTCGTCCGGGTCCTGCACTTCCATCAACCAGCTGAGATTTGAAACGGCGGACCTCCTCAACTGAGCTTGAATAAGAGCTT
>NW_008648999.1:251162-264059 GCF_000247585.1 Phytophthora nicotianae INRA-310 | reverse complement strand
CATGGTGGGCGTGGCGATGAACTTCTACGACGACCAAGGGCGCCAAGACCTGACGCCTACGGAGGGAAACCGAACGTACGCCATCATCGTGTGCATATTCGCGTCACTAGGTGGTATCTTTTTCGGCTACGACCAGGGCGTGACGGGTGGTGTGCTGGTCATGGAGTCGTTCCTTAACGACTTCTGCGTGGGCTGGCACGGTCAAACGATGACGGATTGTACGCGAGCCACGGCAGAGCTACCGCAGCGCTGGGTGGACTATACGCTGTGGTACAATATGACATACAACATCGGCTGCATGGTTGGTGCCATCGTCGGCGGGTGGATCGCAGACAAGTTTGGTCGCCGACTCACCATTTTCCAGGCTGGCTCGCTCTTCTGTCTCGGCACATCGTGGCTCGCCTTCTGTCCCAGTCAGGCACATGGCTCACTACTCATCGCACGGTTTATTCAGGGCATGGGCGTCGGCAACTCTTCGTTTTCACTGCCGCTCTTTGGAGCGGAGATGGCTCCTAAGGAGCTACGAGGCTTTCTATCGGGGTTTATGCAGATGACAGTCGTCACAGGACTGCTCTCTGCTAATATTGTCAACCAAATCATCGAGAACCACGAGCGGGGCTGGAGAATTACCAATGGCGTGGCCATGGCAGCGCCAATTGTCGTCATGCTCGGCATCTTCTTTGTGCCGGAGAGTCCTCGATGGACATATCTGCACAAGGGAAAGGATGCAGCCTCTGCTGTGCTTAAGCAGCTTAGACAAACACGGAAAATTGGACGAGAACTGCGAGCTATCGGTGCGCAGATAGCGAGAGAAGGTCAGCCAGGAGGATACAAGGAGCTTATGGAGCCTTCGGTGCTCAAGCGTGTGATCATCGCCATGCTTCTTCAGGTACTGCAGCAGGCCACAGGTATCAATCCCGTATTCACGTACGGCGGTCTTATTTTCAAAGATGTCGTGGGCGATGGTATTTTGTCAGTGCTTATCCTGTCCATCGTGAACTTCGTCAGCACCATCCCAGCCATGCGGTGGGTGGACACATACGGCCGTCGGCAGTTGCTGTTGATCGGTGCTGTGGGCATGGTAGTTGGACATTTGGTGTCCGCAATTCTGTTCACGCTCGGGTGTGATGGCAACACAGAGAGTGCAGGATGTACCAACACAGCAGGGTACGCTATCATCGTGGCCACGTCGTTCTTCGTCTTCAACTTCGCTATCTCGTGGGGACCCGTGTGCTGGATCTACCCAGCCGAGATCTTCCCGCTCAACGTGCGATCTATAGCTGTCTCGCTCTCCACGATGGCCAACTGGCTCATGGGCGTTGTCATGACTTGGGTGGTCAAGCTTTTCCCGTCGCTGAACATCAACGGCGTGTTCTTTTTGTTCGCGGGCACTTGTGTTGTTAGCGGAGTGTTCGTGTACTACATGTGTCCGGAGACCACGGGCATCTTGCTTGAAGATATCGAGTCCCTGTTCGACGGCAGCGCGCGTCACAAGAACTCGCCGAAGGAAGTGCAGGAGACGCCGTTCCAGTCTATGCAGAGCTACCGCGTACCGGTATGAGCTAGTTTGTCATTATTATCTATACTGGCGGTGCTGTTGGATCATTCCGCCCCATGTAAGCTTTCAATGTACGTGTAAATACAATAGTCGTAACCGGTTTCGGTACGACTTGTAGGATTTCGTCAGCCTGAGCCGGACGCAACTGAAACAGTTTCAAAAAATCTATTAAAGTGGTCAAGTTAGCTCAAGATGAAGGCAAGGGCCATGGGTCGGGGCGGTGAGGGCGACGAAGAATACTCTTGTTCGTCTACCGCACGGATAGCTGCTGCTAGAAGAGCTGGGGAACGTTCATAGCGATTGGTGCTATTAATTCTCGATCCCGCGGTGACTTCCTCAGTCATCATCCCAGAGCAATCTGGACTGAGCAGTGCTTGGACGCACTGAAGGCTGGGGATCATAGCCAACAGTCCGCCAACGGCATCCACGTCGACACTAACAAACGCTAGTTCACTAGCACGATACGGAGCCGAAGTGTGGAAATGGTAGGTGCAATCATAAGCGACTTCTTTAGCCAGGAGCCGAGCAGCGAGGTGTTTGTTATGCCGGACGACGGGGAAGAGCATTTCGAGGTCAGCCGGCTGATACTGAACATATAGATGACCGTGGGCTGCAACGATTCTGCTGTCACTGCTGCCTTGGATCTTGATCGATTCCAGCTTGAACACCAGTGGGGCCGAGCTGTTCTGGTGCTGCGCGATAAAGCGCTCAGATTGCGACGGATAGACCTGCAATTGCTCCAAGGTGTGTTCTGCCGATCGAAGCTCGTCGGAGTCCATGGCCACCAGGTTAGCAGTAGGCGATTCTGATACCCAACGCTCGTGGAGTCGAATCAAACCTCCGTACACAACTTGGATAGCTGCTCGCACTTCATCGATACTAATGCGTGGATATTGGTGCGGTAGAATCTGGCGTAGCTCTAGCAATCGCTGCAGCTCGTTCACCTCGTCTTGCAGACGCTGCACGTCTCGATCCAGCTGGTCCTCGTACTCGCGATACTTTTGCCGGTAGAACTTGCCACGCTCGCTGTTGTTCATGCGAGGCAGCTTGGACTTGGAGATGACGCGCATCCTGCGACCCCGGCCGCGACCACCACGCATGAGCACCGCCGTGTCCTCTGGCCGCGCTGGGCTGGTTGCGCTGGCCGACTTCTCACCACTTAGAAACGACGCCATGGTGGTCGTTCGCAGGAACTTGGGAAATGAGGCAACGGATGGTTCGGCCATTCCTCAAGTGCGATGGAGCAGTACCCGTTAACTATTTATTCCGAGCATGAATTCCTTTGGGACGAGAGGTGAGGACGCACAAAGTTGACGCGGGTAACCGCCAACGGTGATCTTTCTAAAATAGAGAAACGCTGTTCGCTTTCGTGCGCGTTGCTTTGTGGCCAAAAGCGGATGACGCACTCGACTCGGGGTTCGACCTCGGCCTCGGATCCGACAGAAATCCATGATACTGAGCGCAGCGAGCTCTGATGCATTATCGTAGAGCAAAACTTTCATATTGCTGCTGTTGTGCAGTTCAAAGGTATATCTGCTTATTTTGTTATTACGAACAACGTAGGCTTCGAGCTCGTGGAGAAGTTCGTGATCCGCGACAGCGCCGTTTCATGTCCAAAACAGCTAGCTTCTCGTCCGCTCACGAATACATGATTGTGTTAACCGTTTTGGGGCGATTCGTGATGAGGCTTTCCCAGATAAGGTCCGACCACAGGCTTTCCGATTGCGTTTGGCCTGGACTCAGCATCGTGGGCACGCCTGAAGATCGTTTCCCCACCACGGTTTCAACGATCAGCTGGATTAGAAATTGCCATCAACGGATGCTGTGCCAGGTATCCTCAGAAGCAGGAGAACGAACACATGAATGGATACAGAGTTCAAGCACATTTCATAAATGCATAGTGTGCAGCCAAGACCCTTGTTTTCAGGTAGCCCCCGTTATTGCAATGGCTGACTTCAACGTTGGAACTGCCCCGAGTTCATTGTGCTTGGTTTCTTCAACGACAACGATTGCTGTCCTGGGATGCTGGCACCGAGTTCTCACTCCGCATTGCTATTTCAGGTACGCACGCGCTCGCTATCAAGCTACAGTGATAAATTAAATGAGCCAAGTAGACGGCCTTTCATCCAGAACGATAACTACGAACAGTTCGTGCTTTCTCTGTGGGATATTTCGATTGGTTTCACCGAAATATCTTTTGAACGGTGAAGGACTCTCAACTTGGTATTCTCTCCAAATGACAACAAGGAGTGACGGTGATTTCGTCACAATACAGACGATCCTCTCGGTAGTAATCTCTAGACTTGGAATACTCCCTCAACAACAACGGTTCCCATTGACCAGTCACATACAAACCCTTGACTCACACCCCTCAATAATAAAATGGAGAACATTTGAAGTCAAATATTTCTATTATGGGGTGTTTAACTATGGGAACAGCCATAAATGTACAGGATATCCGAAGAAATCTAGCGAAGACTTTTGGTGCTCGTGGCCTTGCATTCTTCCAAGTTCTTCACGGAGCGTGCGCTGCATTTCTCACGACCCGCTCACCGATCTACCCAATACTCCAGTCGCACCTGCACGAACGAGAAGTTTAGCGATCCACATGAGATGCTCTTTAATTGCTTCTGGCTTAAGGTCCTCCTCAATCCATGTACCACGCTCCATATCGTCCTCGTCCAGGTTTTCCGAGCCGTTCTCAGAGCCGTCTATAGCCAATTCTTGGTCACCAACTCCGCCGAAGTCTTCATATATGGGATCTCCTGCAGTTGTGTTCTCGTCCGGTGGGTTCAGAAGCTCGTCCACGGACATTGGATCCTTAGCGTGCAGGTGAGATAACATCGTTGCAAGCTCAGCGGACATTGTACCATCTTCGTCTGGATCTTCGAAGATGCAATTGTAGTAGTCTAAATGCCAGGTGTGCTTCCTGCACATTGCGAAGAGGAACGGTGAAATAAACCAAATGTTTCCACTACTGGATGCGGTGCACAGTTCCAAACTAAAGGTACTCGGATCCATTTTTTGTGGTACATTCATGGATAGGAATACCTTTAGACAGGACTAAATTGGGGTTGACAATGCGATGACTACCGAGGGGATCGTCTGTACCGGTAAAACTGCAACATTCGCAAGGTCGGATGAGCACTAACGCGGTCCGGCATCTTATGTTGCATCGCAACAGGACGCTTGCGGCGAGCACTGTGACAGCGAGCAAACCTTGCTCCTAAAGTGCACAGTCTTGTATATTATTTATTAAAACATGTACATGGAAGTAGCTGCCGTGAGACGCGCTCCCACTTATTGAACGGTTTGCTTTTGGCGAGAAGCGGATCCACTCACAGCGATATTTCGCGACTGTCTCGCGCCCAACGAGTCGTGGACCACGACAACGAGAGATTCTGCCCGCGCAGGCACAGCACTGCTCTTGCAGCAGTCGACGCAACGACCAGCGCAGCGCGCGACTTGCGTAACGAGCAGACACCTGCTCACTTGGTCTCAGTATGGACTGCAACGCAGGCAAGGATCGTGTGATGTATCATACACAAGTGTACGTTTTCTAGCCGACGACTGGCCACGCCCACCGCAAGCGCAGGGTACCTCACCGGCGATAAGTCCGTTTCGTGTACATTTGTGCTTCTCTTTTGTGGATACCACGTCTGCACCCTTTCGTAGTCTTTCTTACATTTTACCATATGCGGAGGTGCTGGCCGAAAAGAAGTCAGTCGAGGTGTTTTTCAGAAAAATGACTCATGAAATCCTAAAATTCGACATTTGAATCATACACACAGTTTTGGCAACCCCCGTCGTGTACCGCAGTCATACGACACGGCGCTCGCTCTGCCGGAAGAGAGCGAGGGAGTCAGAGTCCAGCCCTCCTGCAGCTCAGCTCACTGCGTGCCGTCTCCCCTTGCTGAGAGACACCCCAGCTCTAGGCACAGGCAGCAAGTGATCGACCATGGCGCAGCGTGGGGACAAGGGCGCCAAGGGCGAAAAGAGCGGCTTCTTCCGCAAAATGTACTCGTCCATCGGCAGCTCGTCACGGCAGCTGGCGTCCAACCGCCACGACAAGGCGCAACGCAGCGACAGCACGAGCAGCGGAACCAGCAGCGGATACAACCAGAACAGCCCTAGCGACGGCGCCTCCACGGGCAGCGGCCACAACGGAGGCGGCGGCTTACAGAACTTCGTCAAGCATCACAGCTTTAACGGCCACATGCCTTTCTCACGTGATGACCCGCGCGCTACTGCTAGTGACCCCCACCAGAGCCTTCTGTCCAAACGCCCGAGCCTCATCGTGCCCTTCTCCAACCAGCAGCAGCTGAGCAACGGCGCGGTCGCTAGCCCAACCGAAGGCGCACAGAGCTACCTGGACGATTTCCAGGCGCCCATCTCCAAGTCAGGCGTGCTCATCAAACAGGCAAATCACTTTAAGACGTGGAAGAAGCGCCTCATGGTGCTAAAGGGCCACTCGCTTTTCTACTATGTGTCCGGCACGGTAAGACTGCGAATGAAAGAAGCAGCAAAAAGGGAAGTATATGTAGTGAGACTAACTTTTATTATTATTTGATCTGCTTATAGTCGGGCGAGGATTCCTATCCACGCGGCGTCATTCCACTACAGGGAGTTCGGATCACGCCCATTGACTCGGCGCGTTTCAAGCGTCAGAATTGCTTCGAGATCTGTCATCCGGTGCGTTTAAGGCTAAAATGACCTGGGATTATAACATGCTGGAGTGCTAACGATCTAATGCTTGGCATGATTTCTTTGTAGGGATATCGCCCTATCTACCTGATGGCAAAGAGCGAGGCGGATCTGAGCGTCTGGATGAGCAGTTTGACGTCGGCTGCGATGCCGACGACAGCAGACCGCAAAATGCTTTTAGTGACTGAGCCTCTGGAAACGCTCTTTAATACGCCTGCCCTGGAGGATGCCGTGCCATACAAGCGGACCTTTTACTTCCGTCAAAAAGTGGCATTCTGCATGCCTCGTAAAGAGGATTCAGGGTACACAGCGGCGGAACTCTTCGATCTGAACGAGAAGCGATTGACTACGCTGTGCGACCTGAACAGTTATTGCGATTCCTTCCCAATGATCCTGGACGACCCGCAGCTTTTCGTCGAACTGCTGCATGTCGTGGGTTGCTATATTTTCCGGCCATTCCCTCGACTGATGTCGACGTCACCCGGCAATATCTTTGTCGAAGAGCCGAGCCCTGAAGAAGTGAGTATGCTGGAGAACCCGATGGACAAATACTCGGAGTACACGACGGAGGAGCAGCAATGGGGGTTGCTCTCGGCTTGTTACGATCTGCTGCTGAAGGCGATTGAGCATATTGACAAATTAGAGAAGCACGTGCGCAAGGAGTTTTTCCCGTTGAGATTTATCGCGCAGCTGGTAAATTTGTTCAAGACGCCTTCGTTTAAGGAGCGACAGGTATTGAAAGGAGTGCTTCATCGACTGTACTATAAACTCACGCAGCGGCGATCGGCCATTCGCAAGGAAATTGCCAACACGTTCTACGAGTATATTTATGAGACGTCGAACCACTACGGCGTGGCGGAGCTGCTCGAGATTCTGGGCAGTATCGTCAACGGCTTCGCTTGTCCGATCAAGCAGGAGCACGTGGTGCTGCTGGAGAAGGCGCTGATCCCGCTGCACTCCACGCCTGCCTTCATCTCGTACCATCAACAGCTCGCGTACTGCATGATCCAGTACGTATCAAAGGACCACACGCTTTTCACTCCAATCGTCCGTGGCTTGATAAAGTACTGGCCGGTGGGTAACTCGTTCAAGGAGGTCATCTTCATCGTCGAGTTCGAGGAAATGCTGGAGCACGTGCTGGCAGAATCGGATTTCGACTCGATCTCGTTGAAATTGGCGCGGAGACTGGGGCAGTGTATGGTCAGCGACCAGTTTCAGGTAGCAGAGCGTGCTATTTCGTGCTGGAGCTCTCCGGCGTGCTTGCGCATCATGAACGAGTACGAGAAGTTGGGCCAAGGCATGTTCGACGTGATCAAGCCGTTCTTGCAACGAGCGGTAACAGGACACTGGAATACGCTGATCCAGCAGAAGGCACAGGAAACGTACACCATGTACTACAACATGGGATACGACAGTGACGACGTCGCAACGACGCAGTCAGCACTTGTGGCGGACGGGAAAGTATTGGACGGTAGCGCCAAGACGGAGGAGTCAGACCCTGATGAGGAGACGAACAATTCTAGCGAGGCGAACCTGTCGATGGCCGTCCGGCTGTCAGCATCAAACGCAGTAGAGTCATTAGATGTGGTGCTGTCGGACGAAGAGGACGACGATGAAAAGCCGGACGCGTCCTAGAGTGTAGTGGTGTGTGTGATGGATGGATGATGCATTGCGATAGAGACAGCCAGGTCAGTTAGGCAACCCCAGGCAAGGGCACGCCACGCCACCTCCGCCAAAACTCTCGACGTGCTCCCGATCGACCGGTAGCAGCTACGGTATACACAGAAGAAAAGCAAGAGAAAATCAAAACAGGTAAATGGATGAAGAATAGTCAGCGACATCAAAACGGAGCAAGCACCGAAAAAGCGGCGGATGAAGGCGCGACGAAGACAATTTGGGCAGGGGTGGATGGATGAGTGCCAAGTTTTGGATATTATTTGAAATTACACAGATAACAGGGACTGGTACGACCGCGTCAGCGTCAGGAGGAAACGGTGAGGGGCAGGCATTGCGAGGAAGGAGCGAGGAGGGCGAATCGACCGAGAAATTCGTCACCTTCGTCCCCGTCTCGCTTCGCCACGCCAGTCATGTCAAATAAAACTACTCATTCGTCAACCATTTCACTTTTAGGGAAAAAGTATCTATTTCTACCCTAACGCACACCGAAAATCTGTAACGAGTCCTGTAATGGCACTGCTGCTGCTGCTTCTGTTGCTGCAGTCGATGGCTTTAGCGCTCGAGAGACCTGCGGCCGATGTCACGTCTCGTAAGTTGCTGACGGATCGCTCCTGGTTCAGCCAAGTAGCGAAAGTTCCTCGTCGAGTGGGCGATGACGCCATGGCATGCGTGGCCGTGAGTGACCCGCTGCATCCAGGTTTGACAGTCAAGGGCTACGAATTGGTGGAGCGTTCGGGGCTGCTGGGTGTGTGCAAGCACCAACAAACGCATCAGACGCAGTGGCCCATGCAGACCCGAGACAAGATGGAGATTGTGCAGTGGAGCACGTCGCCAAGCGATGGAGACTCCGAGCACACGCACTCGGCTCCTGTATGTCCGCTGCCTGGCGCTGCTTCGGCCTCTCAGCGTTTCCCAGTTCCACCGCTGCCTCCACCACAATCTGCAGAAACTCGTGGGTACCCAAGTAACAGTCCCGAAGGTCCCGTGCTCGAGTATCAATACGTGACAGAGGAGGTGGAACGGATATACGTGAACGCTCACTATCGCCTCAAGAAAAGATTCGACGCTGGATCCCATGGTGAAGTATGGAGAGCGACAAGGAGGCATAGAGACAGAGAAGAGCATTTCGTACTCAAGAGACTATTCCTCGAGTTAGGACAGAGCATGGCGCAGATGGGTCTGCGTGAAGCCCATTTTGGAGCACTGCTGAAAGACGAGCGCCATGTCACTCGGTTTGTGGAGTATTTCTTCCGACCGGCTAAAGTGGTGGAGAGTGAGGAAGATCCTCAACATCCTCGAACAACACCCGAGCTTTGGCTCGTTTTCTACGACGAAGGGAAGTCGCTACGGCAATATCTGTATGAGAAGCTGGAGGTGGTCTACGGTCCAGACGGACACAGTAACAGCGGAGCTGGCGTTGTGCTGCAACCATCGCGCTTTTGGGAGAAACTCCGCACTGATTCCCGGGGCGAAAACGTCCTGAGAGAGATCATGCGTCAACTGCTTCAAGGTGTAGCCGCCCTGCACGCACGTGGCATCACACACCGCGACATCAAGCCGTCGAATATATTGGTGTCCATTCCACCTCCTTCATCAGCCTCTGCAGTGCCACCAATGCCGCTTGTGAAGTTGGCAGACTTTGGCTCTGCTGTAGATGACTACACGCTCCAGAACTTGTATGCAACTGGTGATGCATCGAGGGAGTCTGCCGGACCTTCCCAAGCTGAAGAAACCCGCGAGTACCAGCCTCCAGAAGTACTTTTCAGTGACAGCGGCCAGCCATACGATTACACAAACCCCGAGGCTTATGATCTCTGGTCTGTAGGTGTCGTCTTCTTGGAGATGGTGTTGGGCTCTCCGCAAGTGTTTTTGATCTCACCTCGCGAAAGAGCCAAGCTGGACGTGGTGCTGGGTGCCCAGCAACGTCGTCAGCGACATAATATACATATCAGACGCACGAGCAAGGAGGATGCAGAGTCTGGATGGCGTACGAAGGCCTACTTGCTGCATGTGCTTACTCAAGAATTCTGCATCTTCCAGCCAGGATCACGACAATTACGCTCGTTGTGGGATAAGTACGCGCTAGTGAGTGAGAGCTGTCACTTTGGACGGTTTAATCAAACCGTTGTAGAGCGAGACCCGTTAAAGCGTGGACTTGAGGACTCATGGGGGCTAGATTTGATATGGCGTCTTCTTCAATGGCATCCATCGCAGCGTATCACAGCCAAAGAGGCTCTACAACATGCGTACTTTAAAGGAGCATACATTTGCAAGGAGTCTGGTCGTCGATTCGCGTCGAAGCAGGAGCTAGTGCTACATGAGCGCTATCTCAAGGCGCAACGAGCCAGGGAAAGCATGTTCGCTTCCGTTGTTCGTGCCATGTACGAGCTCCCAGATCGCTTCGTGTGTCCATATTGTGGTCGAGTGTTTTCCACTGCACAGAGCTGCGAACAACACGTTCATGCACGTCGACACGATATAAACTCGAGCTTTTGTGAATTTGAAGCTCCTCGAATCTCCGCCGCGATCCGAACAGAGTCAGAGCCTTTGTCAATTCGCCAGCCACAACATCCTGCAGTGGGTATCGCACTGTTTCAAGGCCGAAAGAAGTACATGGAGGACTTTGTTTTGGTTCTCACCGAGCAGCAACTGAACCAAAAATGCGTAACTCGACGAAATGGTGCCGAGACTCTAGGATTTGACCTTTGTGCCGTAGTGGATGGCCATCTAGGCTCCGCAGCGGCTGCTTTCGTTGTGGAGAATTTGCCTCGTGTGTTGTGCCGACACTTTGAAATCCCCAAGACACACGAGGATTCAACTCGAGTTGAAACAGTCAACACATCTGCTGAGCGCGAACTTGCAGAAAAGTTTGCCCTGCGTCAGACCTTCCTGGAGCTGCATGAAGGTTTCCTCCATTCTCTAGATGAAATAACAAGCGATGACAAGCTGGAACCAGTAAGCACTGGCAAATACGCCAACAGCACAGCAGCAGCGGGCGAGTATTTCTCGGGGTGCACTTTGACCGTGGTGCTACACTTTCGTTCGGAGCAGCGGATTATTAGTGCGAATGTAGGCGACTCCCGTGCGTTAGCTTGGTTACCTGGTGCAGTGGAGCAGCGGAATGATAAGCGTCGAGATGCAATCGCCGGTGAGATATTGCCTCTGAGTATGGATCACCATCCTAACGACCCCGACGAGCGTTCGCGAATCGAGTCAAGCGGTGGATTCGTGAACTTTTCCGGTCTTTGGCGAGTGGTTGGACAGCTTGCAGTCTCTCGTAGTTTGGGTGACCGTCATTTGCGGAAGTTTGTGACAGCGGAGCCATCGGTCTTCCATCAACAACTTGGCCAGCGCTCTTCCGGTGGACTTCTGGTGGTCGCTAGTGACGGACTGTGGGAAACTATGAGCAATGACGGCGTTGTGCGATTTCTCGCTGAAAAGCGTGTACGTGGAGGCGAAACTCATCACTCTTTGGATGATCTAGCGACCAGTCTACTTACGGAGGGATATGTCCGTGGAAGTCTTGATAACATGGCGGTTATACTCGTTGCACTGCATTAGTCGATCATAGACAGCTAAAAAAGCAGGCATTTTTTTTTATTCGGGTGATTCTATTCCGATGTTTTCTGCCTAATTCTAAGAGAAAGCGAACGTTTTACTTGGCATCACCAAAGCGCTGAGCCTGCTGGCCGTACTGGAAAAGCACCTTGATAACCCGGTCAATTGAAGGCACGAGCACATCGGCATCCTCCGCCAGATCGTCAAGCGAGGACGCACCTCCGAGCACGCCGATGGACAGACCGCAACCTGCGTTCTTGCCCAGCAGCATGTCCGTGGACGTGTCGCCTACCATGATGGTGTTATGCGGCTCCACGTTGAGCTGCTGGCAGATAGTCCAAATCTGCTCGCCTGCGGGCTTGGCTGGCAGTCCGTCGTCTCCGCAAGCCAGAGCGTCCACCATGTCCGAGACACCCAGGTGCTCGAGCGTGTCGATCGTGGGCTGACGGTCGTCCGTGGTGCAGACGGCGATCTTCATGTCCATCTTCTTAATAGTGCGGAAGAGCGCGGGGATGTTGGCAAGAGGACGGCTAGTAAGCACGGGATCAGGCATACTCCAGCACTTCGTAATGACCTCATCGGCCTGGGATTGGTTCATTCCCTCAGCTACCAGTACGCGCACCGCGAGCTTGTAGAGCTCGCCCATGGGCGTGCAACACAGCGCCCCCTTGGACTTGATAGAGCGGCTGATCCAATCGTATCCCATGGCAGCAAAGAGCTTTTCACGCACAGGAAGGCCGGTGGTCATCTCGACCTTCCAGGCCTGAGATTCAACCCAGCCGCCCCACATGAGCGTGAAGTCGATGAGCGTACCGTCCTTATCAAAAACCACGAGCCCGGGACTGCAGCGAGGACCACGCGTGGATTCAGCCTGCGCAATTGCAGCGGCGCTCTCGGCTGCTGTGCTTTTACGACGCTGACCCAGGATCGGAGTGGAGGAGGCGGTTGCAGAAGGAGCCGAGGACACTAGGCCGTGCAACTGGCGAGCTTTGCCGACTGAAGACATGGCGGGGCGGAGACGACGCAGCGTGAAGCTCATGGTGATTTTTGGGGTAAATAATAGCTTGCGGAGGGAGGAAGCAGGAATGGCAGGCCGCAATGCAACGGACGAGCTGTGCAGATCATGTAGCAGTTGACGTTGCCCAGCTATTTTGGTGCGCGATTGACATATTGTCTTGATTTCAGTAAGCTGGCCTCATCAAATGACAGTTGGCGTGTTGTACCGTCCGGGGCAAATGTCTCCTTTTGAAAGGCATATCGACGAGATTGGGGCAGTTCTACCCGGATGGACACCACGTATGATGTGCGACATGTGGTACACGCCAATCACTTTTTCAAGGATGCGGGGGCATACAAATACCAATATAGTTCTGAATTATTGGCTTCTGGACTTTTTTATT
>NW_008648999.1:248142-249347 GCF_000247585.1 Phytophthora nicotianae INRA-310 | reverse complement strand
CCATGGTGCATATGGACGAGAAGCGGTTCGACGCTGACGTCGACGAGCGACCGTATTTGCTCCTTCCCGTTGAAGAGCCACCCGCAAAACACCGCAAAGCAAGCAGTTCGTGCCCAAGACAATGTTCTTGGCAGCTGTCGCACGCCCCTGGTATGACCTCTCTTTTCTTATAAATTACTGAACCAACTGACATGATATTAAATGGGTATTTTTCTTGTAGGTACGACTTTCATAGGAAGACAATGTTCGACGGCAAGATTGGCATCTGGCCGCTGGTGGAGCAGTACACTGCGCAACGCAGCCGCATTAATCGACCTGCGGGTACGATACTAACGAAAAACATCGAGTCAATTGATCGAACAGTGATAAAGCGGTTCCTATTGGACGAATTAATCCCTGCAATCAAGAGGAAGTGGCCTGTGCGTGACCGCCACTTGCCGATCCTCATACAGCAAGACAACGCGAGGCCCCACTAATTGTCCCAATCATTTTTGAATGGAGGAAGTATTATCTACAACTGCAGTACTTTACTACAGCATGCCCGTCACTCAGTAAGTACTTCTCAAGTTCTGTGTACCTGTTACGCTGGTGTGCAGCCAGACAGCAAGGTATTTGAGCTTACTTAGCCTGACAAAATGGTGTGTGACCAGTTATAAGACCACCAGGAGACAATCCAAGCAACACTGGGACTAACTAACATGAAGGGGCTATGTGTATGTAGATGATAGACGAATGACATGCGCTCAATACTGTTGCGGACCAAGACAAGCTCGAGGTGGATCGTCTTATTTTTATCTTTTTTCTAACTTTATCCGGTATGACGATTGAGGCAACCTCACTATGCGTTGTTGATTTATCCAGGTCTAGAAGTGCGATGTTCTGATGTACTGTGCTATACTCAACGGTATTGGAATCATAAGGCGAGGATGCCAAAATGCAGCGACAAAGTGATGCTTCATCGTGACTTGTACTTCTCTTCTGGCTTTGTCGAACCTACAGCGATGCAGCCAAACATCATACCGCTCCCCCAGCAGCTCAGCGTTCGATTCACAGTAAAGAATGGAGACCCGCTTACCGCTTGCGGAGATAAGCTACCGCCTATTGATTTTCTTTTTCAAGTATCGGCTGGGAATCACGGGTTGCGTGGGACGATAGAGGAGATGTTCAATCGTCAGCTTCCTAATGTATGGCGCGATGAGTTCCAA
>NW_008648999.1:243217-244507 GCF_000247585.1 Phytophthora nicotianae INRA-310 | reverse complement strand
ACGCAATTAAAAACTGCTGGGTACACTCTGGTATCGTGCCACGACCGACCTCAACAATGGCGGTGCGTCATATTCTTGCTTACTAGTCAAAACTTTCTTATAAATCAATACATTTTCCTGGATCAGATTTCCTATGTAAACTTTGTAAACTCGGACGATTTATTGGTCCCACCTTTGTGGATTTGCCGGGGAAATCTGTAGTGCGTGCCGATGTCACTAGGGCTGCAACTCAGTAATCCGATCTCTTCCTCGCTTAGGTTGTCAATCACTCGCCGTTAAAATCGCCCAAATCGATTTTTATTATCGCTGTCAATGAATAACTGCTGCTTCCCCCCAACAATGCGCTCCGGGCAGCAAAGTAAATGCACGCCAATAGCGAGTATCGGGCATTGAGAAGACTCGTAGGGATTAGTGTAGACGTGCTTGCCAAATTTGTCCACTCCTGTTTGGTCTCCTTTATGTCCTTGTTCTTCAATGACAAGAGCATAGTCGATCCACTCCATGTGCTGCAGCATTATAGTGTCAATTGAATCGGAGCGGCTCATTAGATTCCACATCAATACGAAGTAGCTCCATCCAAATAAAACTGTAGCCCACGATTGGCCTCGCTTTGTCGGCGTTATTGACATCAATTTCCGTGCAAGTAGCTTGTACCCACTGGCTTTCAACTGGCGCTTGCCTTCATTTATCTTCACTAAGCCTCTTTTCTTCAGGTTGTTAATTTCCTTCTCGTAGCCATCGAGGACACGCCTCAGATCGGTGTCCAAGGGCTGATCCAACTCCAACAACTTATTATGGTACACACCCACTAACGCGCTTCGGTATCCCCAGACGCAAGACGCAGAGAGTGGTACCCTGGGGGCATCCCGAGCATCCATTTCCTCATGGTCGCAGGAGAATGCAGCCTCGCAAATGTGACCGAAGAACGCAAGAACAGCTTCTTTTGGAAGGGGAACTCGCAACTCCATTATGTCGGTGTTGATTGTGCCTGGATAATGCTGGGAAAGCCACGTCTTCATAACGTTGACTTTGGACTGGTAGGTTCTCTTAGTGCTGCTGTTCGTTCGCTTGGCTTGTAGCGACTGTGCAATCTCGACACCGCTGCCTCGTTCATTCTGCCTTCTTTCGCGGCTGTGTAGCATGATTTCTTTACTTCTGGTTATTCTAAACTAGTGCTGAAAGGGCGCGGTTGAGCAGTGATAAAGCGCTATCACAGTTCTAGAGAATCTGCTGATTATCTCCAATACATACTAAACCCAAGTATTTTCCAAGTAGATTCAAACCTCATTT
>NW_008648999.1:241842-243117 GCF_000247585.1 Phytophthora nicotianae INRA-310 | reverse complement strand
ATTTGCACAAACGGTTGTAGATTGTCCCACAAGTGAGTTCTTCTGCTCTCTTTGGTGTGTTAGGATACAGTTGAGAAAGCATCGTTTTGAAGACGGTATCGAATACTTTATCTGCCGCTGGAAGTTCCAGCGCAGAAACGCTGGAAACGCCTTCTGGCATGACATCAGCTTCGTTGAGGTGTGCCATGTACTGCATCACTTTGCTCATACGAGAGTGACGCATTTTATGCATTGGCTTGATATCGTACTGCTTACTCAGTAGTTTGTACGGTCGGATCCCAGCGTCAAAACTGCCAAAAAAAAACACACAGATTCCACATTTGCTTTACACTAACTAGTACGGGCTGGAAACTCCCAGCCTTTTGGCACAGCATGACCCAATTGACCATCATTCCACTGCCATGTTCGCCACGGCGTACTTGCTGGCTTCGTTGGCGCAATGATTCCGCTACCGCAGGGAGAACGTATAGAATTAATAGCTTTTCGAATTTCATCCGACAACTCCACACGAAGACTAGCAAGGTCTCGAAGCGACACAGGAGCCACTCCACCTACGACAAAGTGCTGTCGAAGCTCGGAAACCACTTTTGCAGACACAGGGTCAGGAAGAGACGTCGTGATCTCTGTTTTGAGCTGGTTAACCTCTTTATTGAGATTAAATAACTCTTGACGGAGGTCTTTCACCTCGGTGGCAATGGCCAGATGGGCTGGCATACCAGTTGCCTTCATCCCACACGCTGGGGAAGACCCAATTACCAGATTTATTGACCCGCGTTGCTTGCTTAGTAGTGGATTCGCTGAAAAAAACTCTCGCTTTAAATATTGGATGCGCAGGACTAAGCGCAGCTCGCAGATATTGCTCATGATGAATAACTGACGACAAAATAAACGGAAATGCTGCTCTTACACCACGGGGATAATTGTTGAACCCACTTCCCAGCACAAAGATGTCATTTCGCAAATTGTCGCTGTCGAAAAATGAGGAGGGAGCACCCCGAAGCGCTTGGAATTAAACGGCAGTCCTGAAATCATTCTTCCACACAATTGATCTGCTCCTTCGCCAAAATGGATGTAGCGGTCTTTAAGCTTCCCCAGACTTTGACCCACGAAGATACACAGACACTGGGTGGGTCCATTCACTTGTCTAAGGGTATGGGAACTGCAGCCTTTTCGTACAGATTTCCCCGGCAAATCCACAACTGCAGTCGTTGATATTTCTCGTGCACTCAGTGGTCAGACGCGAAGAGAGATGGGCAGCACTAGACAGGACGCGTA
>NW_008648999.1:240424-241742 GCF_000247585.1 Phytophthora nicotianae INRA-310 | reverse complement strand
TATCTCCAATACATACTAAACCCAAGTATTTTCCAAGTAGATTCAAACCTCATTTCAGTCAAGTATGATACGTAATTATCACCATGCTGTGTCAGGAGATCACAACAGTATCACAGTTGCAGCAGATGTAGAAATTTTCTCCTTAAAAGGCATTCTACACGCTAAAGCAAGCTTGATGTGGTGTCGGAGAGTCCTACAGCAGACGAAGGTTATAATCAAAATATACGTTTCAATCCACATATGAGATCATCCAATACAAAATGATACTAATGTGCCATTTAGAGTTATCGAGATAATCGCGTTCAAAGTTTGGCCATCATTTTTCGTACCTACACGAAGTTTTGAGAAAACGGTCAAAAACCGTTCTGAAACCCAAATGGTCACTAAAGCGAGCCCACTCATTTGCCAAACGGTTTTCAAGAAGGTATCAGTGTCCACAATGCTTCGCCAACTACCGCCGCCGCCGTCGCCCCCACTATCGCCCTCCCAAGATTTTGCAGCCACTCAGATATCCGTTTGTGACTCTAGTGCCGTGACGCCCAGCGAGTGTGCGGAGGACTCGCAAGTTTTTAGAGTCCAGCTCGCTCAAGACACCAACATTGACGAGGCTGCTTCCAGTCAAGAGAATACAGCGCCTGTCACCAGTCAAGAGCGAGAAGCGCCTGCGTCCAGTCAAGACGACGTTCGTGGAGACGAGAGCGAAGAGGACGAAGATGAACCTCTCGAGGACAGTGATGAAGAGGACAGGAGCCCCGACGACGATCCTGATGACGTAGAAGTCGTCACTGGAGAAAGCGCTGGGAGTGAAGTTGAGGAGGACATAAGTATCAATTTGATTGAGAACGATGTTCGCCAGTGCGTGACGGACCTGATTAATGGAGACGAGCGCGAGATGGGTTGTCTGAAGGGAAAGTCACGCGAGCTGGAATGGCTCACGTGCTCTCTTGGCCAGACGACCAAGACGGAGAAGACAACGTGCATCTTAACACTGGTAGGCGTCTTGATGCAGACGGATACCGCAACTAGACGTCGTGGCAAGGGTGAACGCGAGAAGTTTCACTACTACTTGCCGTTCGTCGGCCAAGTTTGTCGATCCGCCTTCGCTCACTGCCTTGGTGTAAAGCCACTTACAATTCAGCGCTATTAGCGTCGCGTTCGAGAGGAAAATATTGCAGCCAAAGAACATGGCAACAAACCCAACAAGAATACCTCCTAGATGCAGTTTGGTTGGTCAAGTGGTTTAAAGAGTTCGCTGCCGAGGTAGGTGAGGTGGTACCAGCGCGGGTTCGCACACAGAAAACTAAAGACGGCGTGGTGA
>NW_008648999.1:235900-236805 GCF_000247585.1 Phytophthora nicotianae INRA-310 | reverse complement strand
CGTGGCACCGGGGGCAGCTCCAAATGCGCTACTAGTAGCTGGCGCACCGAATGTACCTGTAGCGGGACGAGCGGCAGTACTGCCAAACAGACCGCTACTCGTTGCAGGGGCTGCAGGCTGCGATCCAAATCCGCCAAATCCGCCTGTTGTCGTCGAAGTAGTCGTAGAGCCAAAAGCAGATGATCCGAAGCCTCCTCCAGTAGACGTTGCACCAAATGCCGATGGTTGGCTGCTGCCGAAGCCTCCCGTTGAGCCAAAAGCGGAGCTTGTAGCTGGCTGAGAGCCAAAACCTCCGAACGCTCCTGTTCCACCTGTCGTAGCACCAGGTGCCGGTGCGTTCTGTGTGGCCGCCGCCTGTGCTGCTGCCGGGTTCGTGCGCTTCAAGTAGTCCTCGTAACGAAGCTCCTCCGTCGACTTGTGTGCGTAAGCCTGCATGCGCGAGATCGAGATGTAGTTAGCTGTACCGCCTGTTCCTGACGGCTCCATCTCTCGCGTTGGCTGGTAAGGTGGTTGGCCCGTTCCGACTTGCACCTGTCCGCCTGCCGCACTTGCAGCTGGTTGAGAGCCAAAGCCTCCAAAACCGGTAGTGCCCGTCGCCTGGGAGCCAAAACCTCCCGTCGTGGTCGTTGCCGTCGTTCCAAACGGACTCTTGGCTGCAGATGCCCCGAATCCACCGGTCGAGCTGCCGAACATGCCGCCGCTAGCTGGCGTAGGTGTGCCGAATCCTCCCGTCGTGGTTCCTCCGCCAAAGGCGCTGGTTGTACCTGTGCCGCCGCCGAACGCGCTCGTGGATCCAAACGGACTGGGGCTAGCGAGCCTGAAGCCTGCTGCTTTCTGACTGCGTCCTCGTACATCGTCATGGCGGACTTTAGCGACGTTGCAGAACCACGCTTGTACCACAAGAA
>NW_008648999.1:233572-234083 GCF_000247585.1 Phytophthora nicotianae INRA-310 | reverse complement strand
TAGTTGTTGTAGTTGTTGTTGTTGTTGTTGTTGTTGTTGTTGTTGTTGTTGGGGGCATGGCTCTGTCTGCGTTTGAATTGCAGTTGCTTTGGCTGTGAAGGTAAAGATGCGAATCGGAATATGAGCCTCGCATGGGCATGGCTGCTGGACGTTGCAGTTAGGTTGCCCTTTTGTGTCGTCATGCTCGAGATGGCTTTTCTGGATCGCACGCGTCCAGATCCTGCTGCGCTTCTGCTCTCTTCTCTCAGAGCGCGATGTTGGACAAATCGCATCGAAACTCGTTCCAAAGTCGGCAGAGAAGGGCTTACTTGGTTGGTGGCGGGACGGGCTGGCGGCGGCGGTGATGGCTCCGCGCAAGACTGTCGTTGAAACGGGAGCAGCCCTCAACTCAGATGGGTCTCCTCCCCTCCCCTGGTCCGACCTGGCTGGTGAAACGTGGCGTAGATTGCGCGCGTTTTCGGGTGTTTCTATTGTCGGCGCCCGGGCTCTCGTCCATCGGGTGGCAGAAATC
>NW_008648999.1:231157-233430 GCF_000247585.1 Phytophthora nicotianae INRA-310 | reverse complement strand
AGGGTCCACTTGGGATTCCTATTGCCGTATTTTGGCCAGTTATAAGCGGTCTCAGATCAAAATTTAACCAATCGTTGGATGTTATAAATTGGATTAGACAGGAATAGTGAGTTGAAGTGAGCGCAAGAATATGACGACCAAAGCGAGTCTTGTTGGTAGTACATCTAGCGTCTGCCTTCATTGAATGAGTCAATGACTGCGGCGTTGGGATGCAGGAAAACGTAATTACATGGAGAAAGATGGGAGATTATAACTTGCAAGTTTTTTTTTTTTGCACAATGAACACAACTCTTTAATACTGTGTGTTCTGAGGCGAGCCATTCGTTAAACTTTAAAGATGCAAGCTCACTGTCTATCTTTTAAACTGTTAGGATCGCTCGAGCAGATGTAAGGGTGCCATCTTTTCAATCTCGTATACCAACGAGCTCCTCAACCTAGCATTCTGGCGATTCAAGTCCGTACGCTCAAGACCTCATTATTAATAATTGCGCGCGAGCAGCAGTCTACATTGCTCGTAGCATTGGTCTGCATCGACGTCAGGGCCGATATAGCATCGGTGATGGTAGTCTGGCTACGTGGTCGAGTGCAGCGCAATGATCGACGCCGTTGAACCGATAATACACCGTGTATGGCATCCACTTCTGTTAAGTGGCAACCTGCTGCCAGCAGGCTGCTGGTGATGTGTTAGGCAGTAATAAGACGTCTTGCGCCAAAAAGACTTGCGAGTTGCGGTGCCATCTTCAGCGTCGAAGTCGTCTGCTTGCATACAAATGACGCTTAGGGTTGCACTATTGCAGAGCCTCGTATTACGGTTACTGTCGATACGAACATCCTCTGCAAATGGCCACTGTGTCGCTTCATCGAATTGCGTCATTGCCTTAAACCGAGACTTGAACTTTCGCAAAAGCACCTGTGAACTCCAATTCGATAAAACTCTCCACATGTATATGCAATATCACAACATCCATTTGAGCCAAATCTTATCTAGCGTATAAAATCAGTTCATCAGTTTGACAAAGGCTATCTAATGTCACAGTTAATTGGCACCGTGTTTTTCACGACATGCTCTACCTGCCGGTCATTTCGCTTTTAGCCGCATGCTGCGAGGAGAGACAGACGCAGCGCCGTCGACTTGAGATCGACCTGTGGCGAATACAGTCAGACGGACGTTTCGACAGGTCTCCAATCCGGGCAAGACCGCACTCTAAATACACATCACATCAAGCTCAGACCTCCTGGGCATCAGGCACACAGGACACAAAACCCTCAGCGGCACAGACACAGCAGGCCATCATGGTGGGCGTGGCGATGAACTTCTACGACGACCAAGGGCGCCAAGACCTGACGCCTACGGAGGGAAACCGAACGTACGCCATCATCGTGTGCATATTCGCGTCACTAGGTGGTATCTTTTTCGGCTACGACCAGGGCGTGACGGGTGGTGTGCTGGTCATGGAGTCGTTCCTTAACGACTTCTGCGTGGGCTGGCACGGTCAAACGATGACGGATTGTACGCGAGCCACGGCGGAGCTACCGCAGCGCTGGGTGGACTATACGCTGTGGTACAATATGACATACAACATCGGCTGCATGGTTGGTGCCATCGTCGGCGGGTGGATCGCAGACAAGTTTGGTCGCCGACTCACCATTTTCCAGGCTGGCTCGCTCTTCTGTCTCGGCACATCGTGGCTCGCCTTCTGTCCCAGTCAGGCACATGGCTCACTACTCATCGCACGGTTTATTCAGGGCATGGGCGTCGGCAACTCTTCGTTTTCACTGCCGCTCTTTGGAGCGGAGATGGCTCCTAAGGAGCTACGAGGCTTTCTATCGGGGTT
This sequence comes from Phytophthora nicotianae INRA-310, assembly GCF_000247585.1. Classification (NCBI taxonomy): domain Eukaryota; phylum Oomycota; class Peronosporomycetes; order Peronosporales; family Peronosporaceae; genus Phytophthora; species Phytophthora nicotianae. The sequence continues at coordinate 231,595 of NW_008648999.1, read as the reverse complement.
TATGCAGATGACAGTCGTCACAGGACTGCTCTCTGCTAATATTGTCAACCAAATCATCGAGAACCACGAGCGGGGCTGGAGAATTACCAATGGCGTGGCCATGGCAGCGCCAATTGTCGTCATGCTCGGCATCTTCTTTGTGCCGGAGAGTCCTCGATGGACATATCTGCACAAGGGAAAGGATGCAGCCTCTGCTGTGCTTAAGCAGCTTAGACAAACACGGAAAATTGGACGAGAACTGCGAGCTATCGGTGCGCAGATAGCGAGAGAAGGTCAGCCAGGAGGATACAAGGAGCTTATGGAGCCTTCGGTGCTCAAGCGTGTGATCATCGCCATGCTTCTTCAGGTACTGCAGCAGGCCACAGGTATCAATCCCGTATTCACGTACGGCGGTCTTATTTTCAAAGATGTCGTGGGCGATGGTATTTTGTCAGTGCT
>NW_008648999.1:229417-231057 GCF_000247585.1 Phytophthora nicotianae INRA-310 | reverse complement strand
TACATAGTTCTCATTGAGAACTTTTTATGCCCGCCCAACCCACCCACTCGCAGTTTCGAGTTCACCGCCGGATTGCACGAGTAAAGGACACGCGTAGACACCGAATTGTTCATCGATAGACAAAAAGAGGCGCCACTGGAAGACACACATAAACGTGAGAGGTGCTCACTCTCAATTCAAATCCGACTATATTTTTTTAAAAGGAAGGTGATAGGAGCCGGTGGCAGTGCCAGTGGCACTAGTGGGGTTCGACTTGGAGTAACAGGAGGTGGGGTGAAGGCCCTATCGATCGCCATCAACAGCATCACCAGGAGAAGGAGGAAGGCGAGAAGAAGCTGATCAAGCATGACCTGCAGGAGAAGGTGATAGCTGGAGACGTAGTTACCGGTAGCAGCAGCAGCAGCAGGAAAAGGAGATGACAATCAAGAGCGAGCGCTAATAAAAGGTGATTGAAGGCGTACTGTCGAAGATCATTGTCCTAGTCATAAGCATTTCGACTACTTACTGATGCTGTATTACGCCTGAGATCTACACACAGTACAACGTAATTTTATTTATTTTTTAACTGTGACGAATGTGCTCAAACCGGAACGTCTACACGCACATGTTCATGTATCTGTAGCGTAAATACTGAAGTAGACTCTTGCTGCGTACGCCAGGAGAGCTTGCACCACAAAACATCTCAAATGCCACTAAAACAAATAGACCGCAATTGTAGCTATCTGTGTGAGTACCCAGACTGGAAACGTACGGACGAACTCGAACTCTTGTAGATCCAGAAGTAGAAAGCAGCGGCCGGATGGTTTAGCCAAGGTATTTCGTTTTCCATTCCGTATATCTACTTTCTTGCTAACTTTTTTTAAAATAATTTTTAAGGTTGAGCTGCTGGACATTGCTGGTAGAGGTGATTTTGGAGATGCTACAATGGAAACGCTAATGGACAAGTTGTTTGAGCCTCGCAGAAACGTTGTCTGCGTTAAACCCACGCGATTGGGAGTTGTCACGGATGGAGTTATTGCTTTCGAGAAACCAGATCTGATCAATCTGTTTGAGGGTATTTCCTCCGAGTTTGTACTAATTCCTTTCCTTTGTAATGGCATGCACTGGTGCTCCATTATGGCAAGGTTGTCAACATCGGAGGTGTTTTACTACGACCCGATGTTATCGAGGTTTGGAGACCAAGCTAAAGCGGTTCATTTACACAGTTATAGTGCTTAATAATGCAAGTTTTCCCGACCGAGTCGACTTATCCTGTACCAGGTTACACGTTTACTCGACCGGGTAACACGTTTACTCGACTGGGTCGACTTATCCTGTACCAGGTTACACGTTTACTCGACCGCGTTACACGTTTACTCGACTGGGTCGACCTATCCTATACCAGGTTACACGTTTACTCGACCGGGTTACACGTTTACTCGACGAAGTTGAGTTACAGTATACGACGGTTCAACTGAACCGGTTAAATGCGGTTAAAATCTACTGGTCGCTCTGGTTGTTTGGGTTCAGGCCTTCATTATCATCGCAAGAACTATGTCTTCCAAGCGCAAGTGCGTCCAAACGCCCATTGAGGAGAAGGTGAAGAAGCTTAAGATCTAAGGTGAAAAAAGGGACGCTATTAGGCTGGCGGAAGGAGCTGT
>NW_008648999.1:226324-228189 GCF_000247585.1 Phytophthora nicotianae INRA-310 | reverse complement strand
ACGATTTCATTAAAGCCTTGAGCGTATACGCTTTTATAAGCTTGTATATCGGATGGATCTGATTTGGCTCCGTGTCGTAGCTTTGATAATCCTTTAACTAGACTCCTGCAACGACGTTGCGTACGAGAATGACCTGGACAGCATCCACTCCACCGGCGTTGCGGTCAAATTAGTTATTCATACTAGTCCTCAGACAAACGTTGCTTTGTTATGTAATACCATCTCGATGCAAACACACCTCACGAAAAAGCGGTAACCGGCTAAACTATTCTCAGCGGAAGTTTTGCTTCATGCATAGTTTATTTTGTACAGTAAGGCTACGGCACCCTCCTGGGAAGGCCGGTGGGCAATGCCGGACGTTGCTGAATATTCAATACCAGTGTTGGAAGACAAGGTATGTCGGCCCCCACGGATGCGGCGACCGATGATGGCAAGAGCAAAAAGCAAAAGCGTATTAAAGTTAATGAAACAATTGGCATAACGAAGATACGATGGACACGAGGTGGTGCTGTTTGGCGCTACAAAAGTTGATAACGAGTAGGCTTGTATAATGGATACAAGTAGGATCACCGCTATGTGGAAATTTAGTCGACTATCTACATGCATCTATCACCTTACAGTACGTTATTGCCGCAACAGATACTGAATGTCTCGAGCAGGGGAGGCGAGTGGAGGTCTGCCTATCTGTCTGTGGATTATGATCTGTTCATCAAATTCAGGATTGGAATGGATCGGGGACGCCATTTGCAGTGGGGGTTGAGACGCAGGAGCCAACAGCGACACAATGTCGACTCTCGATACCCCAGAAAGCGCGGATGATTCTGTATTGCTAACTGTACTCTGAAGTTGGCTTTCGGCTGTTACTGTTGCACCTTGCGATTTATAATCGTTTGTATGGAAATTGGAAAGTCCAACGTGTTCCAACACTACGGTCTCACTGTCACCAGCAAAGTCGATGTAATTAACACCGAGACATTCACTCCTAGCGGCCGTATTGTTTTCACAAGTACCGTTTGTACTCCTTCCAACGGGGCACTTTCAGAATGAAATTCATATTGAAATGCCTCCACCGACGAATTTATGGCATCTAAACCAGGTGATAAAGTGAGGTTTGCCTCTGTCGTCGTAGGGCAACAACCTCTTTCGGCATATGAAAGCGTTCTCTCGTCGTTGCAGCGTAATATTGAGTGTCCCGCTGGTTTTGGCCTCTTATTGCGTGAGAGTCAAACTCTACGATCCTTAAATTGCATGTGCAGACCGCCAACGCCTGGCACACTAAGCCCCAACGCCATACGACCACATATTACATGAATGCAGGACAAGAATTTCTTGTAGTATGCACACATGCACTCAAAAGTGCGAGTACGAACAAGCCACCCTCCTGGCGGCATTCAAGTATGATGCGCGCGCCGGACTGACCATTTTACGGCTAGCTTATAGAATGTTGCTGCCGTCTTTTTTTCCATATCCGTCAGGCATCCTTCAGAACTGACGAGATCTTTCCCTGTCGTAGCACTCTCCACCCCTGAATCACCAATACCAGAAATGTCGAGAATATCACCGTTATCGCGCTCTTGGTCGCCAAGATATCGAACACGAACAACCGATTCCTTAGGCGTACGAAAAACTGCTACCCGCTGGGTTGTGACAAGAACTTTAGCCAATTTGTTTTGCTTCTTGCGGAGGAATCCGAAGCGACGATCGCTGATGAGGTGGTACACAAATCGAATAGTCTTCCGCAATAGTAAGAAGCTTCAAAATCAAGCGTCTTGTGTCTACAGCCTTTCGCTATGTATATCTCTTTATGCTCGCATCGAATACTTCGCACGGGTTGTTCGTTGTTGCGAAACCTCCAGGCGAATGGT
>NW_008648999.1:225475-226224 GCF_000247585.1 Phytophthora nicotianae INRA-310 | reverse complement strand
CGACGATCGCTGATGAGGTGGTACACAAATCGAATAGTCTTCCGCAATAGTAAGAAGCTTCAAAATCAAGCGTCTTGTGTCTACAGCCTTTCGCTATGTATATCTCTTTATGCTCGCATCGAATACTTCGCACGGGTTGTTCGTTGTTGCGAAACCTCCAGGCGAATGGTAAATTTGCCAGCGCCAGAAACGACTTTACAACCATTGACTATAGAAATAATCAGCAAAATCTCGCAATCGAGAATCACGTCTCCATTCATTCATCACCCGACTCCATACCGATTTCAGCTCTTCCTCACTAAGTGAATAGTGCATATCCAAAATTCCACGATAAACAACTGCACGGGTCAAATCGGGTAGGTGCCGGATGCGCTTTCTCACATTGTATAATACGTGAAAAAAGCACATCAAGTACTTGGAGTTACCGAAACCAGCAATTTTCACCAAACCATTCAGCTGAGCAGCTTCTGCATCTCCCATCACAGCGTCAATTCTGAGAGTAGCCTTCATATGTGTTTGAAATACTCTCGCAAAAGCTCCGATAGCCTCGTAATATTCACTTTCAGTTCGCTGGCTAACTAAAAATAAACCAGCAAGATGGTAGATACGGCGCTTGTCGGTGAAACCTGTGGCGAAGCGCGGTGAACACTCTGGCGACAAAGGGGCGTATAGTGAGACCCGGACTTGGGGGTCAACTTCTAGGATGTTAACACCAGAAATAACCCGAAAGTCGAGTTGGCGTGTGACCT
>NW_008648999.1:220876-222635 GCF_000247585.1 Phytophthora nicotianae INRA-310 | reverse complement strand
AACGCGAATGTAATTATTTTTTATTAGTCATCCAGGTCGAGCTACTGGAAATGCCTAAAGGAGAGGCAACCTGTGTTGAGCACAACCACGGCAGGTTGCTCATCGTGGACATTTTACTTATTCAAACTAAAAACTGTATTTTTCTCGATGTTGCATGGCTCTCTACGAAGTACTGCTGCGCAATGAATCTTGGCATCCAGCTGAAGTGCAGAGGACGTACATTCGAGTTTCTGACCTAACAGGACCAGCGATGGCACTGCCATTGGCAGGCAGGTTGCCATTGTCGGACTCTTCAACACCTTGAAAATTAAGGCAAAAAATAGGACCAAAAGATAGCGGCTTTGTTTGGCATCATTGTCGAAAGCTACGAGGTCTCTCAGCATGTCAGGGTCATACCCCGGTATACGGAAAAAGCTTAATTCTGAGCAGATTTGGCGGAATCCTGAGTGGCTACATTGCAAAAAGAGGAATTATGACCTGGGTGTTGGTACCAAGTTTAGGCGACGGGGATCGTCAAATCCCGACAATTGAATTGACAGCAGAAAATCGTCCCAATCTTCTCCCCTAGAAAATATACGTATTGTGTCTTGCTGTCATTTTGCGTTCAGTTTTAGCTCTCTTCATCGGACTTGTGATTTCAAAGGAGTAGTGCAATCTGACCTAGGCTATGTCTTAAAATGAAGTAGGGGTAGGGCTTAGCGATTGGCTCAAGCCAGGTCTCACAGCGTTACAGTCCAGTCCAACAGCAACTCCTCGTCATCGGCGCCTTGATATCGCTTTAGGGCTCTCTGCCAACGGCGAAGGTACCGTGCTCTACTCTCCTGCTTCCTTGCGTTTTATGGTGTTGTCAGTAATCGTGTTCCACGTTCATTTTGAGTTGGTGCAGGCAGAATCAATGGTGCTACACGGTTTTGCCGTGCACATATCAGCCAACGGAGCAAGCCAATACTTCCTCCATTCAAAAATGATTGGGACATTTGCACCAAAAGAAACGCAGATTTGTCAAAATCGCACGAATGTTCTCGCTGATTGGCTCAATCCGTAGAGGGCGATTAGAGCTTTGCAGCCATACAATTTTTTTTTTGTCGGCAAAAAATTGGTGGAGCTGTGATGGTTAGTGTACGCTGCCTCGACAACTTCATTTTACGTTTACCCGCTGAGCCGTTAGTTCTAACGTTTTTGTGCCACAGAGATGCGGGAACACAACCTCACTGATCAGGAACGTCGGCAGTCGTTCAGGACATCCTGCTTGCATTTAGGGACGGCAAGGTGCCACATGGAACGTATGCGAGGCTAACACGAGTGCCACAGACACACGATTGAGCGAATTTGGGCGCGCTACTGCGGAAATGTAGCGGAGGGTGTTGCTGACGGAGCCCCCGAGAGCAGGATCAAGCAGAAGTCTGGCCGTAAACCGTATGATCGAGCAGAGCTGGCAGCAAAAATTGGTGCGGTTCCCGTGGCTGACCGCCGGCGAATCGAACGTACTGCTGCTGCCGTCGGCGTCTCGACATGGCTACTGCACCTGCTACTCAAAGAAGGCCACATAACACGTCGTACGACCCGTATAAAGCCCCAGTTAACCGACATCCAGAAACTTGCGCGTATGCGATGGATACTGACCTTTATCGACGAGCATAGCTTCGAGTTCGAGGGTATGTATACCATGGTGCATATGGACGAGAAGCGGTTCGACGCTGACGTCGACGAGCGACCGTATTTGCTCCTTCCCGTTGAAGAGCCACCCGCAAAACACCGC
>NW_008648999.1:216703-218736 GCF_000247585.1 Phytophthora nicotianae INRA-310 | reverse complement strand
GCCCCCCACAAGAGAATATGTGCTCTTCTCAAGGTGCCAAGAACTTCAGCCAGGACAGGACGTTAACAGTACGGTCTTGAAGTCGCCGAACGGAACCCTGACTCCTCTAAAGCCATTCCAGTGGCTTGTAGATGTTGTGGAAGATAGATAAATACGAACGACAAACGAAAGCGAACAACGAACGTGAACTATTCAACTACCATCAACGCTGCCACACTAGGTATCAAAGATACGAACTCTGCGCGTTCGTTTCGGAGCATAAACTTTGTCTACTTGTTGCAGGCTGGACACAATAACACATTTTGCGCCGCTGCAAAGGCTGATTTCTTGGCTGATAAGAAACTCGTAGATGGCACGTACAACAGTTTTGTGGCGTTCTGGATACAGTGTTTGAAACATTGCAACAGCTCAGTCGGACGGACTTACCCTTTATTGGTTCGAAACAGAATCACTCTGTACATTAAATGTATATAATGACTGCGTCTGTGATAGGAATCAGATCACATTTTATCACGAAAGGTGATTGGTCAATGAAGTTGATTATCAGAATATTGGTTAATCGATCTACATACTACTGGTAGTGCTCATGTTGATGTAGTCTGCAAGTATTTGCACAAACGGTTGTAGATTGTCCCACAAGTGAGTTCTTCTGCTCTCTTTGGTGTGTTAGGATACAATTGAGAAAGCATCGTTTTGAAGACGGTATCGAATACTTTATCTGCCGCTGGAAGTTCCAGCGCAGAAACGCTGGAAACGCCTTCTGGCATGACATCAGCTTCGTTGAGGAGGTGTGCCATGTACTGCATCACTTTGCTCACACGAGAGTGACGCATTTCATGCATTGGCTTGATATCGTACTGCTTACTCAGTAGTTTGTACGGTCGGATCCCAGCGTCAAAACCGCCAAAAAACCCCACAGATTCCACATTTGCTTTACACTAACTAGTACGGGCTGGAAACTCCCAGTCTTTTGGTACAGCATGACCCAATTGACCATCATTCCACTGCCATGTTCGCCAGGGCGTACTTGCTGGCTTCGCTGGCGCAATGATTCCGCTATCGCAGGGAGAACGTATAGAATTAATAGCTTTTCGAATTTCATCTGACAAGTCCACACAAAGACTAGCAAGATCTCGAAGCGACACAGGAGCCACTCCACCTACGACAAAGTGCTGTCGAAGCTCGGAAACCACTTTTGAAGACACCGGGTCAGGAAGAGACGTCGTGATCTCTGTTTTGAGCTGGTTAACCTCTTTATTGAGATTAAATAACTCTTGACGGAGGTCTTTCACCTCCGTGGCAATGGCTAGATGGGCTGATATACCAGTTGCCTTCATCCCACACTCTGGTGAAGACTTAATTACCAGATTTATTGACCCGCGGTGCTTGCTTAGTGGTGGATTCGCTGAAAAAACTCTCGCTTTAAATATTGGATGCGCAGGACTAAGTGCAGCTCGCAGATATTGCTCATGATGAATAACTGACGACAAAGTAAACGGAAATGCTGCTCTTACACCACGGGGATAATTGTTGAACCCACTTCCCAGCACAAAAATGTCATTTCGCAAATTGTCGCTGTCGAAAAATGAGGAGGGAGCACCCCGAAGCGCTTGGAATTAAACGGCAGTCCTAAAATCATTCTTCCACACAATTGATCTGCTCCTTCGCCAAAATGGATGTAGCGGTCTTTAAGCTTCCCCAGACTTTGACCCATACGAAGATACACAGACACTGGGTGGGTCCATTCACTTGTCTAAGGGTATAGGAACTGCAGCCTTTTCGTAGGCTGTGCGTGCCGATGTCACTAGGGCTGCAACTCAGTAATCTGATCTCTTCCTCGCTTAGGTTGTCAATCACTCGCCGTAAACAATCGCCCAAATCGATTTTTTTTATCGCTGCCAATGAATAACTGCTGCTTCCCCCCAACAATGCGCTCCGGGCAGCAAAGTAATGTGGTGAAGCGCCAGTTGGCTTTCACGAATAAGAAAACTGATTGATGGGAAATGACCCGATCCAGCCCTGAGACTCATGGT
>NW_008648999.1:213789-215877 GCF_000247585.1 Phytophthora nicotianae INRA-310 | reverse complement strand
TTCTTCAATGACAAGAGCATCGTCGATCCACTCCACGTGCTGCAGCATTATAGTGTCAATTGAATCGAAGCGGCTTATTAGATTCCACATCAATACGAAGTAGCTCCATCCAAATAAAACTGTAGCCCACGATTGGCCTCGCTTTGTCGGCGTTATTGACATCAATTTCCATGCAAGTAGCTTGTACCCACTGGCTTTCAACTGGCGCTTGCCTTCATTTATCTTCATTAAGCCTCTTTTCTTCAGGTAGTTAATTTCTTTCTCGTAGCCGTCGAGGACACGCCTCAGATCGGTGTCCAAGGGCTGATCCAACTCCAACAACTTATTGTGATACACATCCACTAACGCGCTTCGGTATCCCCAGACGCAAGACGCAGAGAGGGGTACCCTGGGGGCATCCCGAGCATCCATTTCCTCATGGTCGCAGGAGAATCCAGCCTCACAAATGTGACCGAAGAACGCAAGAACAGCTTCTTTTGGAAGGGGAACTCGCAACTCCATTATGTCGGTGTTGATTGGGCCTGGATAATGCTGGGAAAGCCACGTCTTCATAATGTTGACTTTGGACTGGTAGGTTCTCTTAGTGCTGCTGTTCGTTCGCTTGGCTTGTAGCGACTGTGCAATCTCGACACCGTTGCCTCGTTCATTCTGCCTTCTTTCGCGGCTGTGTAGCATGATTTCTTTACTTCTGGTTATTCTAAACTAGTGCTGAAAGGGCGCGGTTGAGCAGTGATAAAGCGCTATCACAGTTGTCGAGAATCTGCTGATTATCTATCTCCAATACATACTAAACCCAAGTATTTTCACAGTAGATTCAAACCTCATTTCAGTCAAGTATGATACGTAATTATCACCATGCTGTGTCAGGAGATCACAACAGTATCACAGTTGCAGCAGATGTAGAAATTTTCTCCTTAAAAGGCATTCTACACGCTAAAGCAAGCTTGATGTGGTCTCGGAGAGTCCTACAGCAGACGAAGGTTATAATCGAAATATACGTTTCAATCCACATATGAGATCATCCAATACAAAATGATACTAATGTGCCATTTAGAGTTATCGAGATAATCGCGTTCAAAGTTGGGCCATCATTTTTCGTACCTACACGAAGTTTTGAGAAAACGGTCAAAAACAGTTCTGAAACCCAAATGGTCACTAAAGCGAGCCCACTCATTTGCCAAACGGCTTTCAAGAAGATATCAGTGTCCACAATGCTTCGCCAACTACCGCCGCCGCCGTCGCCCCCACTATCGCCCTCCCAAGATTTTGCAGCCACTCTGATATCCGTTTGTGACTCTAGTGCCGTGACGCCCAGCGAGTGTGCGGAGGACTCGCAAGTTTTCAGAGTCCAGCTCGCTCAAGGCACCAACATTGACGAGGCTGCTTCCAGTCAAGAGAATACAGCGCCTGCGCCCAGTCAAGAGCAAGCAGCACCTGTCTCAAGCCAAGACGACGTTCGTGGAGACGAGAGCGAAGAGGACGAAGATGAACCTCTCGAGGACAGTGATGAAGAGGACAGGAGCCCCGACGACGATCCTGATGACGTAGAAGTCGTCACTGGGGAAAGCGCTGGAAGTGAAGTTGAGGAGGACATAAGTATCAATTTGATTGAGAACGATGTTCGTCAGTGCGTGACGGACCTGATTAATGGAGACGAGTGCGAGATGGGTTGTCTGAAGGGAAAGTCACGCGAGCTGGAATGGCTCACGTGCTCGCTTGGCCAGATGACCAAGACGGAGAAGACGACGTGCATCTTAACACTGGTAGGCGTCTTGATGCAGACGGCAACTAGACGTCGTGGCAAGGGTGAACGCGAGAAGTTTCACTATTACTTGCCGTTCGTCGGCCAAGTTTGTCGATCCGCCTTCGCTCACTGCCTTGGTGTAAAGCCACTTACAATTCAGCGCTATAAGCTTCGCGTTCGAGAGGAAAATATTGCAGCCAAAGAACATGGCAACAAACCCTGCAAGAATACCTCCTCCATAGATGCAGTTTGGTTGGTCAAGTGGTTTAAAGAGTTCGCTGCCGAGGTAGGTGAGGTGGTACCAGCGCGGGTTCGCACACAGAAAACTAAAGACGGCGTGGTGA
>NW_008648999.1:203391-205562 GCF_000247585.1 Phytophthora nicotianae INRA-310 | reverse complement strand
GCCCTTGGCATCGTCGTCGGCAGTCATGCCGTCCAGGTCGAGCGCACTGGCGATACTGGCCACCACGTGGCTCTCCCACTTGCTCAGGTCACTGCTGGTACGCTCCTCCGCCTTGGCCCTCTTCTTCGGAGAGATCACGAGCTCGTCAGCGCTGTTGCTGCTGGCGGAAATCTCATCGAGCGATGTGGGCGTCGCGGCCGAGGCGTCGCTGAACTTGCGCTTGCGCGGCGACATCGTGGGGCGCTGCACCGACAGCGGCGACTTGGTGGGGCTGCCGGCCATCGGCGAGAAGAACGTCTTCGTCGTCGTCGTCGTCGTCGTCGTCGTCGTCGTAGTAGTAGTAGTAGTAGTAGTAGTAGTAGTAGTAGTAGTAGTTGTTGTTGTTGTTGTTGTTGAGGGCATGGCTCTGTCTATGTTTGAATTGCAGTTGCTTTGGCTGTGAAGGTAAAGATGCGAATCGGAATATGAGCCTCGCATGGGCATGGCTGCTGGCCGTTGCAGTTAGGTTGCCCTTTTGTATCGTCATGCTCGAGATGGCTTTTCTGGGTCGCACGCGTCCAGATCCTGCTGCGCTTCTGCTCTCTTCTCTCAGAGCGCGACGTTGGACAAATCGCATCGAAACTCGTTCCAAAGTCGGCAGAGAAGGGCTTGCTTGGTTGGTGGCGGGACGGGCTGGCGGCGGCGGTGATGGCTCCGCGCAAGACTGTCGCTGAAACGGGAGCAGCCCTCAACTCAGATGGGTCTCCTCCCCTCCCCTGGCCCGACCTGGCTGGTGAAACGTGGCGTAGATTGCGCGCGTTTTCGGGTGTTTCTATTGTCGGCGCCCGGGCTCTCGTCCATCGGGTGGCAGAAATCGCGGTGAGTGGATCCATTCCGAATCGAAGGGTAACGCAGACGGGGAAGTCGAGTCGACGCGCGATCCGCCGGGAAGGGGTGTGTGTCATCAAAAATGGAAGGACCGCCCTTATTCCTTTTTGCTTGCTTGCTTGAGCCAAAAAAGCAGATGAGCTGTCGAGCTGGCAACAGGGCTTTGGCGCCCAAGTCTGCGGGTCGGCTCGCAACACTGAGGAGGGGGGGGGGAACAAGTATCAATAGCACATCTGCGAAAAAGGAAGGCACCCCGGCCACGGACCAGAACACACGACGCGAGATCATCCACCGCTGCCGGGCGGCTGTGGGTGCTTTGTACGAGCTTGATATCGCCACGAATAGGGAGCACAGAAGGCGAAAAAAAGTCAGAGGCAGATTGAAGATCGCTCCTGCGATTCAAGCCCGAAAACTCATGCTCGCCGGCTGGCTGGCTGGCTGCCTGCCTGCCGATGAGGCAGCCAACGGCAAGAGCGGTCACCAAAAAATGACGTACAACGCGCAACCAAAGCACAGTACTAGTGGATACTCTGCCGAAGTTTCTCGCCGCTCTACATAGTTCTCATTGAGAATTTTTTATGCCCGCCCAACCCACCCACTCGCGGTTTCGAGTTCACCGCCGGATTGCACGAGTAAAGGACACGCGTAGACACCGAATTGTTCATCGATAGACAAAAAGAGGCGCCACTGGAAGACACACATAAACGTGAGCGGAGCTCACTCTCAATTCAAATCCGACTATATTTTTTTAAAGGAAGGTGATAGGAGCCGGTGGCAGTGCCAGTGGCACTAGTGGGGTTCGACTTGGAGTAACAGGAGATGGGGTGAAGGCCCTATCGATTGCCATCAACAGCATCACCAGGAGAAGGAGGAAGGCGAGAAGAAGCTGATCAAGCATGACCTGCAGGGGAAGGTGATCGCTGGAGACGTAGTGACCGGTAGCAGCAGCAGCAGCAGCAGCAGGAAAAGGAGATGACAATCAAGAGCGAGCACTAATAAAAGGTGATTGAAGGCGTACTGTCGAAGATCATTGTCCTAGTCATAAGCACTTCGACTACTTACTGATGCTGTATTACACCTGAGATCTACACACAGTACAACGTAATTTTATTTATTTTTTAACTGTGACGAATGTGCTCAAACAGGAACGTCTACACGCACATGTTCATGTATCTGTAGCGTAAATACTGAAGTAGACTCTTGCTGCGTACGCCAGGAGAGCTTGCACCACAAAACATCTCAAATGCCACTAAAACAAATAGACCGCAATTGTAGCTATCTGTCTGAGTACCCAGACTGGAAAC
>NW_008648999.1:198822-201413 GCF_000247585.1 Phytophthora nicotianae INRA-310 | reverse complement strand
GGAAGTCAACTTCCTCTGCACAAGGTGCTGTGTGACCCCGTCACAGATGGGACGAAGGTGACGATATGTCGTCCTTTTCCTCGGCGCCACCGCCGCCGTTGAGGTGAGAACCTGTAGCGTCAGTGTTATAATGGACACAAGCGCCTTCACTGCTTCAATTACCAGGGCGTCACAGCGCCGGACGGTATGTGCTTTCATTTTTGGGGGCTGATAGAGGGGCGACGTCACGACACCGCCATGCTGTACTCGAGCAAACTCTTGGAGTTTTTTCGTAATCACCCGGAGATGTTTGCTGGTAGGTTTATCTATGGTGATCCTACTTATCGAGTACAGTGCTTCATTCTGTGCGGCTTCAAGGGAAAATTTACGGACCCTGCTGAAGCAGCATTTAACAAATGAAATGAGTAGCGTACGCCAGTCCGTTGAGTGGAACTTTAAGGAGATGAAGACTCTGTGGGCGTACATCGACTTCAAAAAACAGCAGAAAGCTCGTTTGCAACCGGTTGGAAAGTTTGTTAAGGTAGCTATGCTACTAACAAATTGCCACAATTGCTGGAGTGGAGGAAACCAGATTTGTCAGTACTTCGGGATGACTCCACCCACCATGCGGAGCTACCTTAGCCGATCCCACGTCAGTCTTCAAGGAAGTGGTCGCTGCCGCCACGAGAAGCCTGATAGCGTGGCGTGAAGAGTCACGACCGTAGAAGAGTTGACGCTGGTCTGGGCTTGGACATCCACGACAACTATGTCCAGGACTAGAATGACTCTGGGCCTGTAGCTGGGCTAGCTGTAACATCTTTTCAAGACGTTCATTTTCCATGCGGACTCGATCATGTTCCATCTGCGCAAGTTGTAGGCGAAGCTTACGCTCTGTTTGGTATCCTCTCTTTCTTCTTGCCACTGCTTGTACTTGTCTGCATTGTCTGCTTCCCACTGCTTGGCTTTCTCTTCTCGGTCAGCCTGCATATCTTCGCGCATCAAGTCAATGACGCTGGGCTTGTAACGCTTGGCACTTTTGTCCGCATCAGCTTGGTCCTCGCCTTCTTTTTACGCTCCTTCATGCGCTTCAGGCCAGCGTCCCGCATAACTTTGCCTGCGTTCTCTTCTGCCGCGAGCTTATCCTTCCGCTCTCGAATACAACGACCTTCATCTCGCTCATGCTCATCGAACTGCGAAACAAGGTCATCGAGCAGTTGTCTCTTCTCCGCGTAGCGCTGATCAATGCCCCACGCGCCCTCTGACTTCCTGTCGAACTTGCGATGAGAAGCCACGAGCGTGTTGAATCTTGCCTGCGCAGATTTCCCTGAGATGGTGTCCTTCTTGGAGAAATCTTTGAGCGTCTTTAGTTTGTTGGCGAGTGAATCCCAACTCGCCATCACCCCGCCTTTGGCTACCTTAATGGCATATCCGCCTGGATTTGCCGAAGCAACGCGACATCATCCACATTGGTGAACTTCTTGCGCTTCGACTTGCTCGGAATATCTTCAGGTGGCACGGCATTGCTGGATGGGCGCTGCTCGGGTGATTCCGCATCATCTCTAGCTTCAGAACGGCTGTCATTCAAACGCGGAGCACGTTCGTTTGAGTCGCTTCCCTCTCTGCTTCCCTCCGACGTGGAGTCTTCATCGAGGTAGGAGCTGCCAAAGCTAGGCGATCCATACTGGTCTTGGCTGTCTTCTTCGCGAACAAATCCATCTCGAGTATCGGACTCGGACGCGTCGAACTCGGGTACCCGGTATAAGAGGCGTGCCACACTTACCCGTCTCTTCGAAGTCTCGGAGTCCATGTTGCAGCCCAGGCAGATAAGCGAATGACCTCGATGTGCCCGCTCAAGTAAAGATCACCATCTCCATTATATTGACGCACCTCACCTGGCACAAATAATCGCGCTACACTCAACCAGACTGCAGACCAAGACAGCGTGCGAAAGCTCTTCTATCGTTTTCTTGGTCCACGTCCCAGTCCGCGTTTGACTTCGGACTAGGATCAGGAATCCTGGTTTTGCGAAACCTCTCTAATTCATCTAGTTTCTGAATTGTTTGAGCATAAGGGAGAAAAACTGTATATTGTACCATGATGAATATTATACTACTACTGAAAACTACAGTCTGCATTATTAACAAAAGCTCTAAACTATTAAAATAGTCGAGAGCTTGAACTGTTGGAATAGAGTCAGCTTTGAGATAATGTAAATGTGGAGTGAAAAAAAAATTGGCAGAAATATTATCTTTAAATGTTCCACTTGGCTCCAAGGAAATATCATTTAGGGCAAAAGAAATATACTTTTGTTTCAAAACGCTAGTTGTTCCAGAATCTTTAGTTCTCTTCCCAATTGATATTCTGAGCACTTTATTGACAATCTGGATAAAAACGAATAGCTACGAAAAACCGGATAAATAATCTTAATAAATGACGGATGATCAATCCGTCACTTAGCGCTGCTCCAACAATTGAAGCTCTCTAATACTAAGTAATACACATGCATTTCATCATTGGGCCGTGCCTGATGCAATTTCCAGATGGGGGGATAGAGGATTCTAGTTATTATTGGAATAATGGGCAAGTATTATAAGAAAAAGGTAAAAAAAAAA
>NW_008648999.1:196266-198722 GCF_000247585.1 Phytophthora nicotianae INRA-310 | reverse complement strand
CGGAAGTTCTGCTTCATGCATAGTTTATTTTGCACAGTAAGGCGACGGCACCCTCCTGGGAAGGCCGGTGGGCAATGCCGGACGTTGCTGAATATTCAATACCAGTGTTGGAAGACAAGGTATGTCGGCCCCCACGGATGCGGCGACGGATGATGGCAAGAGCAAAAAGCAAAAGCGTATTAAAGTGAATCAAACAATTGGCATAACGAAGATACGGTGGACACGAGGTGGCGCTGTTTGGCGCTACAAAAGTTGATGACGAGTAGGCTTGTATAATTGATACAAGTAGGATCACCGCTATGTGGAAATTTAGTCGACTATCTACATGCATTTATCACCTTACAGTACGTTATTACCGCAACAGATACTGAATGTCTAGAGCAGGGGAGGCGAGTGGAGGTCTGCCTATCTGTCTGCGGATTATGATCTGTTCATCAAATCCAGGATTGGAATGGATCGGGGACGCCATTTGCAGCGGGGGTTGAGACGCAGGAGCCAACAGCGACACAATGTCGACTCTCGATACCCCAGAAAGCGCGGAGGATTCTGTATTGCTAACTGTACTCTGAAGTTGGCTTTCGGCTGTTACTGTTGCACCTTGCGATTTAAAATCGTTTGTATGGAAATTGGAAAGTCCAACGTGTTCCGACACTACGGTCTCACTGTCACCAGTAAAGTCGATGTAATTAACACCGAGACATTCACTCCTAGCGGCCGTATTGTTTTCACAAGTACCGTTTGTACTTTCTTCCAACGGGGCACTTTCAGAATGAAATTCATATTGAAATGCCTCCACCGACGAATTTATGGTATCTAAACCAGGTGATAAAGTGAGGTGTGCCTCTGTCGTCGTAGGGCAACAGCCTCTGTCGTCGTAGGGCAACAACCTCTTTCGGCATATGAAAGCGTTCTCTCGTCGTTGCAGCGTAATATTGAGTGTCCCGCTGGTTTTGGCCTCTTATTGCGTGAGAGTCAAACTCTACGATCCTTAAGTTGCATGTGCAGACCGCCAACGCCTGGCACACTAAGCCCCAACGCCATACGACCACATATTACATGAGCGCAGGACAAGAATTTCTTGTAGTAGGCACACATGCACTCAAAAGTGCGAGTACGAACAAGCCACCCTCCTGGCGGCATTCCAGTATGATGCGCGCGCCGGACTGACCATTTTACGGCTAGCTTATAGAATGTTGCTGCCGTCTTTTTTTTCATATCCGTGAGGCATCCTTCAGTACTGACGAGATCTTTCCCTATCATACCACTCTCCACCCGAGAATCACCAATACCAGAAATGTCGAGAATATCACCGTTATCGCGCTCTTGGTCACCATGATACCGAACACGAACAACCGATTCCTCAGGCGTACGAAAAACTGCTACCCGCTGGGTTGTGGCAAGAACTTTAGCCAATAACCGAGTAACCAAGATCGCTGAGCTTAACCGTAGCGTCCAAGTGAAAAATAAGGAATGGTTCCTCGCTCTGTAGTTCCAAGATGCTTCGTAATAGTTTCAAGGTAGTGATCCCCAAAATCAGTGGCTGTTCGTTCTCTCCATTTCCTATAAATGGAAATCCATCCTCATCCTCCATGTTCTCAAATACGAAAGCTGTTTCAGGATCCGTGTCGGCCAAGTATGCCTTCGTGCGCACGAGTTCCCGCACGCGTAAAATCGAGTTTTTTTCGATCCTTGAAGCCAGCGTATATATCGGACACTACGCTGAACCTGGGTGTATGAAGGATAGCCTAGCACTGGTCTCGGGACATCAGGTGCTCGCAGTAGGTTGCTCCAAATTAGACGAGGTGGAACAGCGTTTTCATCCATCCGATGAATGAACGCCTTCATTTCTGGGGTCACTTTTGGGCGCGGTGGGACCGCACAAGCAGCATCACCGCGTATGTGAGCAGCTTTGTTGGTAAGTATAATCCAGAGAGAGCTTGTAGGGCACTGGCGTACTTTCCATCGAACACGGCATCTCGTAGAGGCTCCGGTAGGTTGACACGTTACGCTCTTGCAATGCAGATGTCGCTCAATCATTTCGTGGTCTCCAGGACAAATAGAACATACAAATGTCCTCACACCACGCACGACAGAGCAGCAGAACGATTTCCATCGATACTTGCCATATTCATCCTCGCTCCGAAACACCCCAAGTTTTGACCAGTTCTGCGATGGAGGCATAATACTGTTGTGGTAGGTCTACTAGTTTCAAGTCTTTGAATGGTATCCGTTGTGCTAGATGCAATGCCAGGAGCGGACTGGCTGGTTGCCAATTGAGTGGATCTGCGAGTCGTAAACTGCGACGCATGTGAGTCCGTTCCATGTGCACGAGCCAGGTGTGTACTCCATAGGCCAGTAATATATCTACGGATGGACTGTATAGCTTGTCCCTGTGTACTGCTGCACATTTGTGTCTACTGTCACCTACAAAAGTGTCTATTGTCGGCCTAGACTCG
>NW_008648999.1:192649-193996 GCF_000247585.1 Phytophthora nicotianae INRA-310 | reverse complement strand
AAACCCGCAGAGCCCCATAAACGAGGAGGCAGATTCGCGTCCATATCCATCCAGCTATCTGTGAAACTCGTCTCAGCATCCAATTCAAAGTGGGAAAGCTCTCGTCTCGTGCTATTGGCGCCCTCACCGGCTTTGTGTGAAGCTCGTTTCGAAGTTGCTCTCCGTTTGGTCGTTCGTATAATAGGTTCCAAAACTTCGCCAACTCGGTCGTTCTCACTGTTTCGAACCCACCAATGGCGATCAAAATCACTAGGCAGAAGAAGTTTAGATCCGTCAGACTGGTACACATGAATCAGTTCGTGTACGCACGGTCTTCCATAGCAGCGGCGAAATTTTCCAGTACATGGCTGCGTTGTACTCTCTTTTGTTGGGTCTTTGATCATCTCGTGAACATGTTTAACGGCTGCTTTCCACAACTGATAAGTTTCACTTAGTGCGTACGCGGTAACAATCTTCACAACGTTTGAAAATGCCGGATCACACAGTTTGTAGGCTACTCTGCTGGCATCGCGTTGTGCATTCAATTTACATGAGTTAACTGCAGATTCCCACCACGGTAGAAGTCTGCGGAAAACAGTGAGCAGGTCATTGTTTGAGGAGTCCAACCACGACTTGATCTTTGCGTGAGTCCCTTCAACAGTAGACGTATCGAGAATTCCAAAGTGCAGGTGTTTATCAGTCCAATACTTAACAATTTTCTCCTTGTGTGTCCACCAGGTGCTATCAAGATAATCTGCCAATGTTGAGTAACGGGTACTTGTACTTGTTGGTTTTGTAGGTACAATCGAGGACCAAAACATCTAAATAATCTTTGGCGAGCTCCAGGGCACCTGGATGTGACCATAGAAGATAACGTAATCGGTTACTTCCGCTCTCCACTTCGTAGCGATATTCGAATTTATGTTCTTGGAGAAATTTGAAAAGAACGTCAATTGGACTAGCCGATGCAAGCAGATTCCGTCGATGCGTTGCCTTTGTGTTTGAAATGTCTGCAGGAATGATCAACGTATCTTTATCAGAGTGAATCAGTGTAGCATACGTCCTAGACGTAGAGATACCAGCAGCGTCATGTGCGAAAATGAGTTCATTCACGTTTTGATTTTTACCAGGATGATCGGTCTTGGCTGCACGTTGACGATGAGTGACGTGCACGCGTATATCTCGAGAAGGTGGGTGGTTATGGGTTTGACTGCCATCTCGAGTGTACATTATCTTCCATGGTCCTGTAGGATTCGTACCATCAACAGCAACAATTTTGATGCGCATAGGACATCCGCATCGTCCCGAGCGTTTATTTGTGCGAACACGATCTTGTTCTCGCAGACGTCGAGTGTTCTTGGGCTTACC
>NW_008648999.1:131504-192549 GCF_000247585.1 Phytophthora nicotianae INRA-310 | reverse complement strand
TGACGCACCGTCGTCGACCATGAGTCTCAGGGCTGGATCGGGTCGCTTCCCATCAATCAGTTTTCTTATTCGTGAAAGCCAACTGGTGCTTCACCACATATGTGAGCAGCTTTGTTGGTAAGTATAATCCAGAGAGAGCTTGTAGGGCACTGGCGTACTTTCCATCGAACACGGCATCTCGTAGAGACTCCGGTAGGTTGACACGTTACGCTCTTGCAATGCAGATGTCGCTCAATCATTTCGTGGTCTCCAGGACAAATAGAACACACAAATGACCTCACACCACGCACGACAGAGCAGCAGAACGATTCCCATCGATACTTGACATATTCATCCTCGCTCCGAAACACCCCAAGTTTTGACCAGTTCTGCGATGGAGGCATGATACTGTTGTGGTAGGTCTGCTAGTTTCAAGTCTTTGAATGGTATCCGTTGTGCTAGATGCAATGCCAGGAGCGGACTGGCTGGTTGCCAATTGAGTGGATCTGCGAGTCGCAAACTGCGACGCATGTGAGTCCGTTCCATGTGCACGAGCCAGGTGTGTACTCCATAGGCCAGTAATATATCTACGGATGGCCTGAATAGCTTGTCCCTGTGTACTGTTGTCAATTTGTGTCTACGCGCTGCACATTTGTGTCTACTGTCACCTACAAAAGTGTCTATTGTCGGCCTAGACTCGGATTGCACTTGCTACGTGAGGATAGGAGCGCCATTTACCGATTTCCAGCTCAAATTACGCACGCGTATTCATGAGTAATGGATCAGGACAGGAATTGAAATTCAAATTTCACCTACAGCACAGCACAGCTCACTGATTCATCAAATCATCAAAACATGCGATGATCCAGGATTTTTTTAAGCGATCTTACCCGCCACGCACGACAAAAGGGGGTGGACTTCAACGGTTGAAAATCAACCGCCCTATTCGATTAAGACATGCGAGGGACAGGCTCTCGAAACGGCAGCAAAGTCGCAACTGATACAATCTTTGCTTGACGAATGTTTCTAGCTCGCTGCCGGCGTATTACAGCTTTTTGTAGCGCTCACCAGTACTGGCATCCGTGCATGCCGCCTCAAACTGACAACGGTTAAGTGTTTTTGCCAGTTCATGTTATACGTTGAGACCTTTTCAAAGTGTTTTCGTTTCTTTCTGCGGAATTGGCGTTGCCGCTCCATACATGGAACAGCTTTACTGCTCGGATTGGCGTTGGTGCCCTCTTCTCTTTCACAGCTCTATAAAAAATTTGACTCGCAAGCGAAGACCAAACGGGTCTTCGTCAAACTTCAAATAGCAGTGGCGTTGCCAGTTGCGAGTGCTTGGTTTCCTTGCATATAATTTCTTTACGTAGTTTCTTCGTATGTATACTTCGTTACAAAGTGTGCATACCTATATCTCTATTGCAGCTGCCAAAAGTTTTGTTGGACAAAAGTTTTGTTGGACAGGCCAAAGTGCAGACAGGCCTATGGTGCATCTTCAATATGGTAATCACGTGAGCCATGTAATCAGAGTGTAATCACGGGGCGGCAGTAATCAGGCGCCTTGGCTTCATTGGAGAAACTCAGCCTCCACAATGCTCACTCACACACCAGCCGAATTTGGGCCAGCATCCGCTTCGCGAGTCTATGTGTCGCCTTCGTCTGCATCGACAGCTCCTCCGTGAAGTGCACACGTGCGCGCCACTTGTTCTCGAGCGATTGTAGCTGTTGCGCCGAGAATTTCGGTGGCTCCTCCGTCACCTTGGTCTGTGTCAATTGTGCTAGGCGCTCGGTGGCCACCCGCATACTGGCGCTCAGTGCCTCAAACTCGACCCACGCCTCATCTAGCGTTCCCATAGGCAACTCGTGCTGTAGTGTTGCCGTGCCGCTTTCGTTTTTAGCGCCCAAGTCCCTGTCGAAGTTGCTATTGGCAGCGCGTCGCTCCTTCTCCCGTCTTGCAGTGGCACGTTCGCGAAGTAGCACCGAGAGACTATCCTCCTCCTGGGCCACCGACAATCGCGACGGGCTCCTAGACAAACTAATGGAGCCACTGGACGACGACAGCAACGACTTGTTGCTTCTACTACCAGCTAGGCTACGCTTCAGCTGAGGTGATTCTTCTTCTCCGGTGTGAGCAGTATGAACGGCAACACCTGCGGCGCGAAGCTCTTTCTTTACCTTCGATTCAGTGCCTACCACTAACGACCTCACGAGTGCGTCCTGAGGTCGCTGAGAAGACAACAGTCCTCGTCGAGCTTCCGTGCGCCGAGTGAGATCCCACCACCTGCGTGCCACGAGATGCACGATTGCCCCTGTGGGCATACCAAGCGTGGCAGGGGTGTCCGTCAGCTCCACTCGGTGGGCTCGATAAATAGCGATAAATTCATCTAGGCCTCTCGTACTGCTAAAAGAGCCACCACGATGCCCCACGCTCACCGGGAGATGGCACTTACTACGCATCTGGGCTAGCAGCGTCTCAAACGGAGCATCTCTTGCTACCTCTGGAAGCACGTGCAGAGGCTGCAGAGCCGAGCTGCCTCCCGGTTGAT
Source organism: Phytophthora nicotianae INRA-310 (assembly GCF_000247585.1). Taxonomy (NCBI): domain Eukaryota; phylum Oomycota; class Peronosporomycetes; order Peronosporales; family Peronosporaceae; genus Phytophthora; species Phytophthora nicotianae. The sequence continues at coordinate 190,024 of NW_008648999.1, read as the reverse complement.
AAACCCGAAAGAGCAATGTAAGCCTCTTGCCTCGTCGAGACTGCAGCCGATATCTCGCCAAACACTCGCTTGCTGTTCTGGCGATCTGCGTGCCGAGTGTGCCCATATTCGGCAGCGAATCAATCTCAAATGTGCCCAGCGTACCAGGCGATACTCCACAGAAAACTTCAACAAGCGGTCCCTGTAGGTCTTCGAGGAGGAGCTCAGGAGGGTGTCGGCGGCGCTGCAACGCATCAACGTCTGCACAGGCACACACCTCATTCAGAAGCTCGCGCACGAGTGCACTGAGCAGCATAGTGGCGTTGTAAGATAGTGTGAAGGCTGGATGGACGCACTTGAGTACCATAGCGAAGTCCACTTCGGAGAACGGATCGTCCTCGCGCTTCTGCCACTCGGAGCGAGTGCGTTCGTGGCGCCGGATCAGCTCCTCTTCTTGAGTTCTTAGCTGGAGATTACGTCCACGTCGTCCACTGGCTCCTACTCCTTCGTGCTCAAGTTTGGAAGATGTATCTCCAAAGAGGTGCTTGGCTTCACGACTTGCAATGAGTTTGCGCTCGTAAAGAGAGCGAGATGTGGCATCGTCTAAGAAAAATTCAAGCGCCAGTCGAGCGCTCTCAGCTCGTTGCAATATGCCAGCCAGCTCCGGGTGGCTACGGAGAGCTACCTGCAAATGAAACACCGTGATCTTGGTGTCTGGATGTCCTGTCCGGGTCACTGCAGCCTCCGTTAGTTGCTTAATTGCTATTGAGAAGAGCGCATTGCAAAATCCTTCAACGATTGCGGTGCAGAATACTGCTGTCTCTGGCTGTGGACACAGCACCTGCGTTAGCGCTAACACGGTCCTATTTCATGACCTGCGAAACTCACATCGACAAGAAGCTCAAGCCCTTTGGAGAGAGTATCTCGTAGCGGCTGGAAGTCAAGTGCCAAGCGTTTTCGCACTGACTGCTTGCGCCGCTCTTCGGTGGAACTTCCAGCGGGCATCACTTGACCTCTTGCATCATACCCAAATAGCTCTTTTGCAACGAAACGCCAGAGTCACTAAGCACTTCAGTGATGCTCCATAGCGCCAATACTACCAGTGCCTTCCATTCAGTCGCTGGCCTAGGGAATGCGTTGCTATCTCAGCTGTCTTTACTCCTGAACAAGCCTGTAATGACGAATTTAAACAAGCAAGCGAAGCCATTTTATGCCAAGTACGAACACTCGCTCGCAATTGAGAACACACCGAATCGGTAGAACCTTCAACCATATCAATGCACGACAACAACAGCAACAACACTAAGTGCTGACACAAGTTCGGCAAAGTAAGAGAAGATGGCAAAGAAACAACTGCGATTTCCACATAAGAACCTCGAATCACATGAGCACTACGGGCCACTTCCTGATCGACGCCCCCGCGTCCTCGAGCTGCTTGCCGGTCTGTCTGGTGCTTTCTCTAGTTCTCATCGTAGTGGTACGGGTCAACGTCTCCGTGCGGTGCCAGCACTTCCGACGGCAGTGCTTCACCCTCTGACGCCAAGAAGGTAGGGTACGGAAGCGGCGCCTCCGGCTTCTTCTTGCGTGCATCCGTGACACGGACAATGCCGCCGTTGTTACCGGGCACACTGCCCTTGACGTAAATGAGGTTGCGGTCCACGTCGATTTTGGCGATCCAGAGGTTGTCGCGTGTGACGCGGTTGCCGCCCATGCGGCCAGGCATCTTCTTGCCCTTGAACACCTTGCCAGGGTCCTGACATTGGCCGGTGGATCCCATGTGGCGATGCGTCTTGGAGTTACCGTGCGAGGCTGGCTGACCTGCGAAGTTGTGCAGCTTCATGACACCCTGGAAGCCTTTGCCCTTGCTGGTGCCGCACACGTCGACATACTGACCGGCGTTGAAGTGCAGCGCCGAGAGCGTCGTGCCAAGAGGCAGTAGAGCGTCCTCCGAGACGCGGAACTCCTGCAGCTGGCGCTTGGCCGGCACGCCCGCCTTAGCCAGGTGGCCCAGCACGGGCTTACTCACATTCTTGGGCTTACGCAGGCCCACACCAAGCTGCAGCGCGTTGAAGCCGTGGCGATCCGCCGTCTTCACCTGCGTTACCTGGCACTCCTCAACCTGCAGCACCGTGCAGTTGTGACGGTAGCCAAAATGGTCCCACACGGGCATCATGCCAATCTTGACGGCCAGCAGACCCGTGCGCTTCTTCTCGGGTGACCACACGGCGGTGGCAGCTTCCGTCGTGGCGGCCGTGGCAGGCGCAGCAGCAGTCGATAGCGAGGAAGCCCGTGCCGATGTTTGTAGAAGCGCCTTGCCGCTGCTACGCACCAGCGCAGTCGATCCACGCCACATGCTCATTGGGTTCCTGCACAATAGTCGACGATAATGGGCAAGGAGACGTCGCAGCCACAGACACAGTGTGCTGAAATGATGGCTATAGTGTATGTGAATTACACAGAAATCAGTTCGTGTTTGCCACATCACCCAATTTAGGTGCGGTACACATGTGATCCCATCTATACTTGGCTTTCACAGTTTGGACGCCTCCTCCTCCGCCTGCAAAGCCCAGCGCGGTGATCCCCTGCACGCGGCCCCTATCTTCCTCTGGCTGCGCGAGTCGGAGTGCATGCTACGAGGACTCGCTAGCTTCCCCTGCTTCTGAGCTTTCTGCTGCTGTCGAGCTCTGCCGCACCTCACGCTGCGGTGGTCGATTCCGCACCCATTTTCTGTTTGGCCATCACTGTTTTTGCACATTTTGGATCTCAATGCGGCTGCTCCACTCGCTGCTGGCACTCGCGGTGCTGCTGATGAGCGTGCGCTTCTCATGGGCTGCAATCCTGCTTCTGCGCGTAACTTTGTGGACAGCTACACGCCTGCTGCAGGTGACCGTGCTGCTCGTGGGCAGTGGAAGCTTCTGGTGGGTGCTGCGATCGTATCAGTTGCAGAAGGAGCAGGAGCTATTGGACCAGGCGCTACTCAAATTCAAATGCTACAACAGATACCGAAGCCGCGTGGGTAGCGGCAACAACTTCAGCGCTGGTGGCGAAAACGGATTCTCTGCTTCGACCTCTGGGGGCACCATGACCGATGCTGGCTTCCAGCTGAGAGTACTCAAGAGACTGCCTATTGTAGCGCACTTGCGCACGTCCTGGAACTTACCGTCCGAGATTTGTGACGAGATCGCGGCCCTAGTGAAGTCGATTGTGAGGGACTATGTGAATTACTGGTTTCAAGCCATTTCTCCCAACGAGGAGTTTCCCAATGACGTCAAATTTTTACTGGCAGATCTGCTGGGTGCAGTCGCTTCGCGAGTGTTGGAGATTGACTCATCTCAGGCGCTTACGATGGTGGCGAAGAGCTTGGAGCTGTTGAGGTTGCACTTGGGCTGGTTTCGAGAAGCTTACGCGCAGTTGGCCGACGAGTATCCAGAGTTCTTTGAAGGCGACGAAAGTGACTCTAATCTGCTCAAGCGACAGGAATATGTGACGGCATTTGTACAGAGATCGCCGTTTGTTCATCCGGGTTGCGTGGGGACTGGAACTCCAGCGACACCGACAGCTGCAGGACACAGTAACAGCAAGAAGAGCGTGAGTGAAAATGCAGAAGCAGCTTATCTTCGACATGTTGCGACGCAATTGCTGACTCAATTGAGGCCTCAGCTGGGGCAACAGCATGGCACCAATGTGTTTGTGTCGATCGCAATGAATTTACTGCGAGAAATCACGGCCTTTAATATCCTCAAGCCTCTGTCCGAGTACTCGCAGCCACGCTATGCAAACGAGATCGTGTTGTCCTGTCTCCAATCGTTTCTCGATGACAAAGATGTGGTCCCAATGTCTTCATCGGGTAATGGTGTTGGAATGGTGCCAAATTTGACGCTGAATAAACTGCGATCGACGTCCAGCTTCTTGTATAAGGCCAGCAGACGCAGTGGCGAGCAGGCAGAAGCAGCTTTTCAGGCGGTCGTCGAGGCTGTGGCTAGTGCTGCGTCCTCGGCCGCAGCAGGTGCAGCCGGTGCAGCTGAGATGGTGTTTGAAGGAGAAGACTGGGCTGATACAAGTAATCCGTTTGTGTTTGGTAGCGCTGTGTTCGCTGCCAACTCGGGTGGATCAGCTGGTGAAAAGAAAGCGATGCCTTCAATTTTTACGCTGGACGATCGCCTTAATGTCTCTAAGGCTGCAAAGATGATGAATCCTCGTGGATTGATTCCAGGTGGACTGCTGTCACACAAGATGACCAGCGAGAATAGTCGTATAAGCTCGCACATGGACGACTTGAAAAACGCTAAGGCTAATATCGGCTCCAGCTTGAACTCGTCTATTGGAAAAGTAAAGAGACGCTTTCGTACACTTGGCAGTCATCAAATGGAGCCACTTTCCACCCCTCCTCTTACTGCTGGAGCGGGTGCTGCAGCACGAATGATTCGGAAACCAGGGCAGTTATTTCAAAAGGCGTGGAAACGAGGAGAATCAGGCGTGGCCTCACCGACCCCTTCGTTTGATGATGGTGCAGTCACGCCTAGAGGTGGTCGCGACAGTGCGCATAGCATGAGCTCGATTAATTCCCTGTTGAGTCCCATGAGTGATGAAGTGGAAATGACCCCTCGAACGGCGAACGAAACGATGAAAATGGCTATGGTGCGTGATCGTGTTGTGGTGCATTTCGAGAAAGCAGTGGCGAATTACACAAAAATGTATGAGGAATGTCCTGAAATGCACAGCTCAGCGCGCTCACGTGAGCTGTACGATCTCCTTTCCGCGCTGGAAGATATTTTCATGTTAGGCTTTCGCAATCACGCTTCAAAGATGTCTTCATTTGAAGATGAGGAGGACAACAAAGAACTTTCAACTCCCCCACATTCTCCAAACGTTAGACGACGCTCATCCCTGCCAGTTACGAAAGTGGATTTGACGTCTCCGCATCGCGATAGTATGGGCACGAATACAGGGAGCGATTCCGATGAAGATGCAGATGACAACCAGTATTATTGGGAGTATCTGGCGCGAGACAGACCTGGTGCAGAGAGTTTTAATGCTCATTGGCGTTTTGTGGCTTCTCAGTGTCCAAGTTGCAGTCCGAGCGAGTCATTTGTTTCAACTCGTGGAGTTCAGTGGCTACTGGGTGCTTTAGCGAGAGGATCGCTGGGGACCTTCTGCGCTGAGTTATATACTCACAGCGACGTTACGGAATCATTCTACGAAAGCTTTGCTATTTTATTTGATGGGACGCTTATGGAATCTGTGGTGAGGACTCTATCCACGCTTGATAAGCTTAAAGTGTGCTTTGACGAAACTACTAGTTTTCTTTTGGGGCTACACAACGACGCAGGCCAAGATCTCGGTATTTCACCTTCCAACCAGTGGCGATCTCGTAGTGTGACCTCCCCAAGCGCCCCTGTTCGTGTGTTGGAACGAGTATGGGAGACTGAGCGTTATGTTCCAATGAATGGGTGGGTCAAAGCAACGGATAAACGGTGGAACGAGCTTCCATCATCCGAGTGGGTTTGGGAGGACGATTGGACATTAGAAACTGCAGGAACTGACGCGGGCGAATCATCAGACAGCGAGACGCCCAACTCATCGTGGGAATATGCCAAGACATTCGACGACAATTTCCACGAGAAAGAAAAGAAATTCGATTCCGTGCGACGACGACGGTGGATACGTCGAAGGTATCAACTGCCTCCTGTCCTGACACTTGCATTTCCGTCGATGTCTCATGACACTTTCAGTGTGTCGTCTCCATTGGCAACATCAGCCGTTCCTAATGGCTTGGGCAGGGCGAGGAAGTTGAAACAACGCTTTAACGTTATGAAACTTGATAAGAAGAAGGACCAGGGAATTACCGCTAAGATGTCGATGCTGAGGAGACGATCGAAGAGTTTTGATAAGGAGATGCCAGACAGTCCGATGAGGAATTCAACGCTGGGGATGATGGACTCTGATGACTCACATCAAACATCAAGTAAAACGTCGGCCTTTATGAAAGCTCGCGCCTCCATCCCATCGCTTCGCCGTGGAGTTTCCAACAAGAGTATTAAATCCTCTGTGTCTGAGGCGCAATCGGTATCAACGCAACTCTCTGTGGACGATGACCCTGTTACTCTCTACGACAATGATGAAGAGGATGAGGAAAATCTATGTTTCCGCTGTCTCAAAGCGTTTCCAGCGTCGAAATCCGGTGTGGGGGCCTGCCAAAGCTGCCACCAACGCGTGTGCGCTTCGTGTCTGAATTTCCACGCTTTTATGGTGTATCCGCCGCCGCTCGAAACGTCCAAGAAAGCACGAGTGTGTGGGAACTGCTACGATCGCCTTGTGAACAAGTACAAGCTGCGTATAGAGGCCCATGTCAGCAAATACTTGATCAAGGAGCGCGAACGTGATATGGATACATTCAGCTTCAGCATGTCCAACAGCTCGAATGGAAATCCTACCAACGGTACCCCGCCATCTCCTTCGAGTAGCGGTAGCCATGTAGGTGATTCCGCCTTGAGTCCGAGTATTAACCGCGCAGGGAGTACCAAGTTCGAGATCACTGTCAAGATTAAGGACGACAGTGCGTACGCCTGGAGTGTTATCAAGACTTTCCACGACTTCGAAGTGCTGGAGAAGCAGTTGGCTGAAAAGCTCAAGAAACAAGAGAAAAAGTGTGGCGTGGGGTGTCAGGCGTGTCATTTGAGGGGTGTCGATTACATGGAGATGATTTCCATCAAACCTTCTCTGAAGACGGTAGCGGCGGCAACTCTGACGTACGAGAAGCGGCTGCACGTTCTGGATCAATTCTTGCAGCAATTGTTGGCGTGTGATACGTTGTGTCAAAGCTCAGTGGTGCAGAAGTTCCTTTTACTTGCCAACGCCTACGGGACGTCCCGTACGAACAGCAATCCGTCGATGTCCGCGTGGGAACCAGGTGAAAGTTTGAATTCGCCGTCAGCATCGTCTTCTACCGGCGGTGGTGTATTGGGCAACGCAACTGGAGGTGGTGCCGCTGGAGTGGGTGGTGCTGGAGGTGTACTTGTGGAGAACGGCAAGTGGAAAAAGGGCAAGTGGATCGCGCCGGATGCCAACTCAAAGGTGACGAAGATGCGCGTTCTACAGAAGATCGAGGTTAGTCTGTTTGCTGTGCTAGGCGAAGTCTTCGAGTTCGACGGCATCGGTATGGTACGTCGTCAGATCTTTTCGATGACTCGGTCGTTTATCAAGGCTTTCCTCGGTGCCTCACACTTCCGGATGCTGGAGCGACAATTCCTCTCTTTCACGGACCCAAAGAAGCTCTCGGGTTGGATTGGTGACCTCCGACTGTACATTTTCCCAGACCCAAACGATGCCAGTGTTGTGCCACCTCCGCCTCCTGACATGCACGTTCTCCGCAAAGACTGTCTCGAAGCAATCCTTGCCAGCTTCCCCTCAAAGGCGCTGTCGCTGTTCGGCGATACAGCTTGTGAGAATGCGGCACTCAAGTTGCACGAGTTCCTCCAGCACGAGGTGTTCGTCAAGAATCTGCTCTTTAGCATCACGGACGAGCTGCTTGTGCATCTCTTCCCAGACTCGTCCACATTTAAGGGCAAGAAAGTATCGGGAGGGTCCTCAACAGCATCCAACCCTTTGTCCCCCTCGGCTATCGAGGTCGCCACTACCATCGCAAAGGAGGTTGTTGCTGCGTCGATAGATGATGACGCAGCCGGTCTGGCCACTCCGCCACTGTCGCCGATTCTGGTAGCCTCCCCCACCGACAAGAAACTCAAGGTTGTCATCTAAAAAAAAGTGAAATTCCGAAGAATAAAATGTGAAATTTACGAATGCGAGACGACTGCTGCGGCTGTGGGGCGCTTGTGCTTGGTGCCACCTTCCTCCTGATCCTTGATGGATCGCTCCAATGCAGCCAATTTCTGTGCGACGCGGCTTTTCTTCTTGGTGCGGGCGTGCTGGTTGATCTCCTTGAGTCGCTCTTTGCCGTGCGCCTTGACGTCGCTCAGAGCCAGCGACGTGCCGGCTTGCAGCACGCGACTGGCCATGATGTTCTCCAGATTTTGATTGATGAAGCCCGTGACAGCCTTGCTGCCGTGGTTCTTCATACCGCTGCAGCCACGACGGATCTCTGTGGTAGGGTCTGCATGTTGGCGTATTTAGTGGTGAGGTTTTAGTTGACAAGGACCATAGAATATGTAACGTACTGCCTTTCTTGGTGAACTTGGCCGCGGACTTCTTGTGTGAGTAGCTCACGGCCTTCTTGGAGGGCCTGGAACCTGCATTCTTGACGCCCCTCTTGCCCTTCTTTAGGTACCCGCTGCCCTGCGCCATCTTTATTTGACTTGTGCACCAGTCAGTGAACACAATAATTGTTTTGATTCTCAAAAAGCAAAATTGTCCGGATAACATTAAGTACGAAAACTAAATTCCGTCAAGCAATAATTGTGCAAGTTAAAAACTCCAGTGGCGTGTTTGGGATCTCGCGAAATCACCAAAAGTTTTGTTGCGGATTGACGCCGATTGCTTAAAGTAGTAGACGTTCGTCTCGAAAACTCTCCTCCATTCCCATGGATACTTTCATCTGTATCGTTCTCACGCCGTGGTCGCCACCACGGTGCGCGCACGTTCGGCTCGGGCATGCACCATTGCAACGAACTTCTTTTCTCTCTACCGTGGCGACGTATATTGTGACCGCACGAAAGCTCGAGAATCGATAACACCGATTGACCCACGTACATGTAGATCGCTCGTAATTTAAAACTCCACCCTCAGCAACAACGAAGCCTGATCCAATACCTGCGGCGAAGACGGTTGATCTGATCCGATCACTCGCGCTAGTTGCTGCAGAGGAGCTCACCCAGCATCGAACAGCGCGATGGGTTCGTAACCTCGGTCCCTTGTGCAGCAAAAGTTAAGATCTCCGTCGAACGCAGCCTCTGTGGAGAAGTTGTCACCTTCTCCGAGACTCGGCTGTGCCAAGCAGCGATCAGCATGACACGAGCTCTCTGCTCGTCGTCGCATTGCGACGGCACTTTTACGAGCGATCGTTTCATCGTGACGGGTTGAAGCTTTGGTGGCGATTTGCATCGGACGAGCCTTTGAAGTGCGGCAAGGCAACATGTTGCTCCCGCTGCGGCGTGGTGGATTTCAAACCTGGGCTACAATATAAGGAAAATGAGCGCAACATTACAATGGAATGATCTCATGAACGGGGACGAGAGCTGCCTCTGGCATTGCCAATGGCTCCGCATTGCGGAGTCTGCAAACAGCAAAAGCTGAGCAAAAAGTGGGCAAGAAGGCACTCGCACACACTTGAGTGCGATACCGCCTTGACTCACCTTGGACGCCAGGATGGCGGTGCCGCCGATGGTATTTGTGGCTGGGAGCGACGAGAGCGATTCCATCTGCGTGGCTTGTCCAAAGGGCTAGTCGCCACGCTGGACGCGAAAGAAGATCTTTGAAGTGCTTGCAACCTTTGAGGCAGGATCGCAATGCTCGACTTGGAAGTGGCTCAAGTGACTTGGGTAGTCTTCGAAACACCGTTAGTGTTGATGCTACATCAGCGGTTATTACCCTCGTGGTCCACCAATAATGTCCATGTACGCCAGACGCGTCGACGCGGTGTCTAGCTGTCTCAATTGCCTGCTCATGCAATGTCGGCAATTATTAATAATGTTCATCTAGCAAGTGACTAAAAGCAGGCTGTCCACGCAGCGTTCCGACGTCGCCACATCTTGTGGATCAACCGGGACGGACAATGCCAGCTTGGTACCCCCACCGGTGGGGGGTGGCTGAGATCGTTAATTGCCTGTACTTTAGTAGGTTCTACTTGTCCTTCCAGTCGAACGACTGTAGCCATGTGCATTTGGCATTTGACATGTGGCAGTAATGGCGGAGAGGTTGCACTCGTAGCCTCAATGATGAGGGCAAAGACGAGCAGAGCCACAGAGGCAACTCAGAGCAAACAAGCTGCTGCTGCAGGTGGTCCTTATGAGCCGAGGCATAAGCGCCTGCTGAAAAGCCCAACAAAAGGTCTTCTCCTAATTACTTCACTGTGACGTTCATTTCCGCCATGGCCGCCCGTGTTTATCTCGCCGCAGCCCAGCTGTGCTCAGGAGCATGACCATCAGGACGTCGCGGGCACGTGCGTCGCAGCCTGCAATGCAGGGACATGGGCAACGTCAGCGCTGCAGAGGGCGTCGTTGTAGGGTTGAACCGGGAAGGGTAAAGTTTGCATTCTACATGTTACCATGGCAACAAGTTTGGATACTTTTGGCTGATGATTTTCGGAGACTTTTGGAAATTAGTGGAGACATTCGTGCTGATACTTTCGGTGCGTACCCGATACGACACCTTGTCCAGTATCGACAGGCTCTCATTCTCGTGTCGCTATGATCGGAACGACACTCCGCAACCACGAACGCTGCTCCTCGTGCGAATCTTGTCGGCTGCGAAGGATCCGGAAGGAGTGCCGGTGGCAGCGTTGAGTCAAACAGTAGAAATCTAGACCTGCCAACACTTCGGATGGAAGTGATCGCATCGAAAAGTTTCACTTTTTCTTACCAAATTGCACCCACGTTTCCATCGCTATCACAGTAACGAGCTCTTTGATTCCCGTTCGATGGAGGCCTCCGTCTCAAGAGTCTTGGTAAGAGAGGAGGGTTGCCTTTCAATGCTGTAGAGGCTGCATCAGCTTGAGGTCAGGTCTCTCTTCAGCCATCTGCCGTCAAGGTTGTCGCGTTGCACTGCCCTCAAATCCAGCCGGACCACGTGAACTGGCTCGTGGAGACTTGCCGATTGATGTGCATGGGGCCTCTCCCCTCCATCGCGAGTCAATTCCCAATTTGCCTTCTCGTGTGCACTCCGCGTTCGAGTCTGCAGATTACACAGACACTCAAGGAAGAATGAAGGTCTTCTCGACTCTCGCTTTGACGGCTGTCTTCGCCGTGGCCGTCCGTGCCCAGTCGTCCACCGAGTCCAGCGCCGGCACGGTGACCGCTGCCTCGGAGGCTGCGTCCAGCTCTGGCACGTCCACCTCGACGTCCACGTCCACCACGACTTCGACCACTAAGACGTCGGGCTCGGGCGCAAATGACTTCATGAGCTCTCTGTCCACTGGATCGTCCTCTGGCGCTGAAGCTGCCTCCTCGGACTCGTACCACATGACACCCGTGCACGTGGTGCAGGCCCGTGTGCAGAGCGACATGCCGGTGTGGAATGACGAGCTGCAGCGCTTCGTGTCGTCCTACTATGATGACGGCACTGAGGCCTACGTGGGTCTCATGGACACTGTCAACACGGCGTCTGTGGAGGGTGCTCTTATGTACGTGCAGGCTGAAGGAATCAACTACGACACGCGCTCGTCGGAGGAGCGATGCACGCGTAAGAACGAAATGGCTTACGTTGTCTTCTACGAGTTTGCTATTGCCCAGACGAATGAGACGCTGGCGCTGTACGGAGACACGTCGAACCAGCCGGAGTACGGTACGATGCTCGCTATGGACTCTGGCCGCTGCACGCCTAGCTCCACCACGTCGTCGGGCGGTGAGGGTTTCCCCACTGCTTGCTACTACTTCAACGGTGACGAAGGCGAGCCGGAGGTTGGCCCCTTCGTGGGCGGCACCATCAAGGAGACGGACGCTCGTGCTCCCTACCCGAACAACGTCTGGTACTCGTTCCCCAACTCGTGCCCTCTTGAGGAGTGGAGCGACAAGACGTCCGAGTGCCGTGCTAGCACCCGTCAGGGTCTGTGTGACATTGGCGTCATGCCTGATGGTGTGAGCTGCACGTACGCTTACCGTGTACTCGGCTTTATCCTGATCGACGACCTGGTCGGGATCACGTCGATGGTGAGCAACACGACGGGCGAGACGTACGCCAACTTCACGGAGTTCTGTGAGGATGGCGGTGTGGAGTTCGAGGCCTCTGAGAGTGGCGAGTGGATCGACGGTATCTCCTTCTGGGAGAACCCTCAGGACGAGGACGCCAATGCTGAGCGTGCCAAGAAGCTCGTGGAGGCCTATTACAACCTGACGAACGGTCTCATTGAGACGTCTGGCCTGGACTCGAGTATCATTGAGCACATGCTTCCCCTGCCTACCCCGGAGGAGCTCGCGGCTGAGAACCCGGCGTGCTACCTCAACGTTGAGAAGTGCAACAGTGACGTTGGCTGCAAACGTGAGCTCTACGGCTCCACGTGCACGGTCTGCAACTCGACTTCGGACGGCTGCGAGACCCCGCCCAGCGACTGGAAGTTCCCTACTCTGGAGAAGGCTGTGGGCGAGAACGGTGGCACGGGTGACGCCTCGGCTGACGGCTCCACCACCAAGGACTCGACCGCTTCGGGCAACGACGGCGACTCGAGCTCCAGCGGTGCTGCCATGAACGGCGTGTCGGCTGTGCTCATGTCGACGGTGCTGGCTGTGGCCACTGCCCTTTTCTTCTAGATGCCTCCCCCATGGTACTTTAAGCTACTGCGCAACAATGGTTAGATGGCAGGAGTAAGAGGAATGAAACTTTTGATTCTGTTTTGTAATTTTAACACTTGCGGGTTTTGCATTTGTTTGATAAGACCTCAAAGTTGCGAAGTGCTGTCAGTGACGCTGGCTGTTGCAAAGTGAACTCTTTATCTAACTTTCACCTGTTTCCAGTTTTGTTGCTGGAACTCGAGTCATGACCCAAGCGCTTACGCTGTTGCTGCGTTCGTGTGGGAACTCGTCCAGAATGGCTTCAAAACGCGCACTCGTGAGCACGAACAGACTCGTGACACACAACGCCATGCACGTGGCGTTACGCGGGGTTCCAAATAGTAGCGAGCGCTCGCCAAAATAGTCAAATGGGCCTTTGTAGATCTTTTCCTCGCGTTCTGTTTGCTTGTTGATGTCGGCAACTGTGCCGTTGGGGGACATGTGGGCCACCAAGCTCTTCTGCCTCTGTCGTGCTGGCTGTACATCGGACTTCTTACGCATCCGAGCTGATGCATACACACTTACTCGTACCCACTCGTTTACAGAAACCAATGGCGAGTTGTTGCCATCGCCACGTTCATGGTCATTACCTTCCTCTTCTTCTCCTGCCGCGACACCATCCGTTTCAGGCTGGATATGACGCTTTCGAACAGCCGAAATGAGGACGATGCCGCTCTCGACGATATACAGACTGCGCTCCATGTCACCTCGCTGGATAATAACGTCGTTGCGCACAAAGAACTCGTGCTGCAGAGCGGCGATGATCGCCCGAGCGAATGCAGGATCGCACCGCGTAAATAAAGCGACATTCTTCAATAGACTAGCGTGAACATGTTGAGCCAAGTCGTGCCGAACTGAAGGTGGTAAACCTCGTAGAAGTTCGCGCTCTCGCCGTCCACGACTCTCACGCCACGACAGAGCAAAGTACACTTGCATCTGACGCCATGTATCGCTAGGAAAGCGATGAAAGCGCAAGTAGTGGCCAACCTGAGCCACTTTCTCTTCATACTCTGCGCGTCGTCCCAGTTCCATGTCGAAATACTTGTAAAACCCGCCCGAGAGCATACTGAAGATCCCCACCGAGATAAAGATCACCGTCATTGTAACTAAAGTCTCGTGAGCGTTCATAGGCACAATATCACCATAACAAACCGTTGTAATAGCGCCGATACTAAAGTGATAAGTGCGTAGATACGACTGAATCAGCGGAACTTTCCGAACGTCAGCCAGAGTGCGAACTTGATCACCAAAAGCCAACATGTCTGGGGTAGTGAGCCAGGATTGCTCTCCATCGTCGTATACCAAGTACGAGACGCCATAGAATAAACACGAAAGCCAATGTGTCCCCAACAAGAAATCCAGAGCGAGTCGTACGAGGTAGCAGATACCTGGAGTTAATCTTCGCAGTCTTCTATCATACAACAAGAAACGTTGCAATCTGTCGCTCAGTGGTCGAAGATGTACAATACGCAGAAACCGGTTAATGCGCAAGAAGGCAAACGTGTGCCAATTCACGAGTCCACCCAGAGGAGCGAACAGAAGCGGCCACGCAGATGTTGCGGCTGGTGGAGGAGCATAACCAGCTTGACGGAGACCCACCACCAACCCGAACATGACCAGTTCTACCGGTAGAATCGACAACACATCCACCAAATACCAACCGTGGTGCCAATAGTGACGCGCGATGCGTTCCGGATCCGTCACGGATTCCCCACTACTAGTCTGGTACACGAAATAGTTGCGATGTAAGATGAAATCGATCACACACGCTATGTCTGCGATCAGATACTCCACAGTAAACCAGGCAATGACAATCCTTTCATTGTGAGTCTCGTTCAAAACACCATCCAAGAATCCAATTTGCAACGGGATAGCGATCAAATAGTAGAGCGTCACGACCAGCATAATTGAAGCCCAGACATCACGGAAGCGAGAGTTTGGCTCAATCCGAGCTGCTCGTATACTCGGAGCTGCCCAAATTGAATACGGGGAGCTTTGCACGTCGAGAGTGTCAGTGGTTTTTTTGGTCGTCGAGGCAAGCGGAGCCACTTTTCGGTTCGAAATGCTAATACGTCGCCTCCATCGCGACCACCATGACTTAACAATTCGTACGGAGCGTGTTCGGGAAGTAGCGGCTTGTGCTAGCAGCGGTGCACGTGTCTCGGTTTCAACCTTAGCGGTGGCCATACGCTCTTCCAGAATACGCACCTCGGACGGAGATAACGTGAACTTAGACCGCAGATCGACAGGGTCGGACTGGATCGAGTGTCGCCGCTTTATAGGAGCTCGAAATTTCGCTGTGACTTGCTTGAGACGATCTTCTCGCTTCTCACTGTACGATGGCAGCACACAGATAGAAACCCGTCGCTGCATCACTCTCCGTGTACTTCCATCGGCCTCGCGAAGACGTCGTAAGTCGTCACGCACATGTCCCCAAGCAACGTAGAAGAGCTGAATAGCACGAAGGCGTTTTTCGTGTTTTTTCCAACGAAACTCGGTACTTGCTGAGAGCCTGGCAAGCGGCATTAAATATTCATCCGTCGCGATAGAATTCGGTAGTAGAGGTGACACTGTGTCGTTAAACGTTGGCACCAGCGTTTGTGAGACATCGGTGGACGCTTTTGGTGGTACAGTTTTGTCGCGGGTACTTCGAAATGACTCCAGTATGCTACGGTATGAATCCAGCGTTTCAGTACTCTCTGATACGCTAGACACATCTGAAGCCGATACGCGTCTGCGGAACGATAATACCGGTGTTCGAATTGGTGATGGTAGAACTGAAGTCACCTCACTGCCACTGGTGCGTCTAGATATTACAGGTCGGCTAGGAGATGGTTCTCTTGATTTGGTACTTTTCAGAAAAGGAATTGGTCGTCGAGATGCAATTGGTGGACGCGTAGGACCCAATGCTGGTACGGGTGAATCATTCTTGATGTAGAAATTCTTGGCAATGTTCAAAAATCCCCAGGCCGTTCGTCTGTACATCCGCGTCACCACAGCAAGCACAGCTTCTTCCACTTGTGCTCGTACGACTGGGGGCCAAAGACGATCCCAGACACGTCGATGAAGCTGGAGAACTTGACAACTTCGTACAGCACGAACTAAAAAGAGTCGTCTTGCGCCCGGCAAGAAGAACGCAAACTCACCGAACAAAGCTCCATCTGTGAGAGCTCCATACACAATTCCAGTCCCGGGCGCCACACGTTCTGCACACCCGTGCTTTAGAATATACAGGCGAGTTCCCATTCGATTGACGTCACAAATAACATCACCAGGCAAGTAAATCTCGAGAACCAAAGCACGTGCCACAGTTTCCAGTTGAGCACGACTTAGTGACGCGAATTCAGGTAATGGTTGCAATAGTTTGCTGTACATTTCGTCAGCAACAAGAGCGCGCAATGCACCAGGCAAGTCTCGTAGCGTTTTATGCAAGTCTAGCTCCAATTCATACTGGGCCTTGACAGCCAGACCTTTCATGGCTCGTTGTCGTAGGGATTTGGGTAGTGCTCGTTGTTTTGCGTACTGCTGGAAATCCTCCACGCGGTCTTTTCGTTGTTTTTGCGATTTATCAAGTGTGATCATCAACGCGTTGATACGACCGATAACTTGCCCGATGAAAACCCACCCAAGTACACATGTGAACAATTCGTAACATGACTCGAGGAAATTTCTAGCGAGAATATCACCAAAGCAGTCAACCGTAAACTGCAAAATAAAACCAAAATTTAGGTTAGGTTAGATCACGGATAATGGCAGTAAACTATAATAACTTTGTCACTTACTGCTGAGAGACACCAGTACATTGAGCGCATGTAATGAACCATGGGGCTATTGGGGTTTTGCCTTAACACCAGGTCGACGGAGATCCAACTCGTTGTCACGAGTCCCGTTTCGAGTTGTGTCCAGCCTAGCAGGTAATACAAACTAGCAATGTAGTGGGCGGTGGACACAAAGATCAGGAAAAACTTGACCAGGTCGAAGATGCTTAAAAGCACCGCATTGCCACGTAAAAATCGCTCCTGGATTTCCGTATGGATTTCCTCGAGTAGTTCACCAAGCTGCAGACAACGCAAAAGGCGTGGCAACCGAGCTGCAGTCATCCAAAATGTGTCACCACGAAAATACAGAGGAATCATTCCCAGACAGTCCTGCCACAAGCGACCACTTGCTCGGTAGCGTTGTTTGATAGACTGCGGATCAAGAACGGGTTCACCAAACTCAATGTAACCCAAATGTCCAAATTTTAGGAACACGTCAGCATAAAGCAGTATATCCAGTGCATAGTCGATTCCAGTGAACCAAGTCATCGTAGTGGCGCCAGGATAAGGGAGGAATGCTAGTCGGAATACAATAACATAGAAATTGTACACGAGGATAAACCCAATACTGCGGTGCCACCAGCGAGCGAAAATCTTGGTCGGATCTAGCACATGTGCACCACGTTTCTCAAGTTTTGACTTGCTGCTGTCCACGTAAAGTGACGTACAAGTTCCCAATACACGCGCGATTTTCTTGTTACTTTCGCCCTGAAAATTAGCACGATGTGCTCGCACTAAGCTCCGAGTCTTTTCACGAAGCTCAGCTTTTCTTCTTCGCATACGAGCCACGTAGTGAGGAAAACGAGCAGCTAAAGCCAAGAAGTCTCGACGTCCAATCACTGCTACCCGTGTACTTGATACGACGCGAATAGTGACCTCGTAGACTTTAGGAATGTCAGCCAAACTTTCCTCTCCAAAGTAGTCGTGTTGCTTAAGTACAGAGATCGGAACGGGAGCTGCATCAGCGACTGTCGGATCTTTCAATGGGCCTTTGAAACTACCGAAGCGGAAGAGTTTTGGCAGACGCTCACTTGGCGTCTCTGACAGTTGAGGTTTCATCATATGATGCGAAGGAATGATTGAAGAACGAGACGTAATGGAAGAGCGAGATCGAGCGGTGTGACCTTCCTCTTCTACGGCCTGAAACTTTGGTCGGATAAAAGGTCTTACAGCCATCACTCCGTCCTTAAATCGACTACCCTGCAAAGTGTTACGTGTTCGTCTCATAGCTGCAGTAGCCGCTAGGTGAATGGATTTCCTCGCATTGCGACTTGCAGATATCAATTTAATGTTCGGAATCGCGTTGTGCTCAATTGGTACCGGAGGTAGGAGACACTCGAGTTCGCCACTGAGGATCACAAAGAACTCTGTGGCCAAGAGCCCTTCTTTGATAACCGTAACATTGCGTAAGAAATGTTCACACGTGATAGTCAGCGCTAGTTGTTGCATGAATAAAGCGGCATCACCGTTGGCATTGGAGGCTCGGAAGCCGCACTCTTCGACGAAGAGTGCACAGCGACGTAAGTCTGGAGCATACAACTGCGATGTTATAGCACGACGCAGAGACCGAGGGAAATGTTCAAGTAGCTCTAGATCGCCCACTGCGCTGCCATTTAGTTTCCACTTTGCCTCGTAGTAGCTGCGAATAGTGCGCTTGGTAGCATCCGATACAGACGCCATGCTAGGACTCATCAATAATACATTAATCCCCTCAATCCGGTCGTGACGAATCGTACTCAAAACGTTAATCTGCGCCAACACACTCGATAGCGCACAACTCGTGATGTAGCAGATATTTGCACTAAAGAAGATCCAGAGCGCGTCTACAATGCACTCACGAGTTGAGAACGCCACAATATCGCCAAACCCAACAGTAGACAACAGGACAATACTCCACATCATTGAGCGCAAGTACGGCGCGTCCAGATCGAAAGTACTGCGGTCGTACATATACCACGTGCAGTTATCGAAGCGACTGGCGTCCTCCAAACACGTAGAAGCTGAAAGTGAACTCGGCGCCACACCGTTTACTGGTAATCCTCCTTCGAAAGACGTTCTGTCCGCTACAGCAAAGAAAATGCACGCTGCAGCATGAGCTGTAGCCGAGCAAAAGATGACAGTCTCAGCCAAAAGTTGAAGTGGTGGGCCATAGCCACGTCCTGCCAGAACTCCAAGAAGTTTACCACGTAACTTTCGTACGCGAAATAACCGCAGGAGTCGTAAACACCGTAACATGTGACTGCTACGTCGACTGAACAGTTCTTTCGGTAAAATATCCCAGATCAACGCAGCAGGTGCAAGAGCGACGATCTCCAACAGGAGACTCTCGTGCTGTAAGTAGAGCTGAAAAATCTGTGACCTGCGCGTGGCTAACGACAAATTAGGCGCATTTAACGATGATCCAAGAGCTGCATCGGGTTCTAGTTTACGACTTGACGTTCCTAGAAATTCATCGTCTAACTCGACTCCAGGAAATAGCCGAACGAAGTAGAGAGTTCTAAGCACCAGGTCGACATAGAAAAAAGTCTCCACAAATAATGAAACCAGAAAAGTAGCCATCTGAACACTGCGAGGTGTAGTTCCATCGCTTTGTGTTGCAGCGACGCCATTAAACAGTCCAAAGCCACGTTGGAAAGCGAGATGATACGGTACCTCTGCGAGTAGATACAGCATTAAAACGCACTCTGCTAAGGCCCATTGCTGTCGAAAAATCGAGTTGGGCATCCGCCACGTTGCAGTTTTAGCGACAATCAACTGCGTGGCGGTGCTGGATAATGTGCGATCAGGATTCAAACCGGCCGTATCAGCGGCAATAGCAGCAGCAGCGCTTCGTAGCCTTCGTGCTTCAACAGCTTGGAGTAGTAAACTTCCGTGGCCTAAAACTTTGGAATGCCGTGCTCGCGTCTTCATCGAAGTCACATCATCATCCTTAGGAGCAATCATCAAAGGTTTGGTACCGAACTGCTGTAATAACAGCGAAGCGTACACTAGTTTGGTGAAATGTTTCGCCAGCGCAGCCTTAAACGCTTTTGTCGGCAGATACCAAACTTCACAGTACGTCGCTGCCTCCAGTCGATGTCGAGCTACGTGACGTTCAAACAAGGCATATTCAGCGTACGCATTCCCCGCCGTGATGCGTCCAATAGAAGCTCCACACGCGTCAATCAATCGCACTTCACCACACGCCATGATAAACATCTCGTCTGTTTCTCCAGGCTGCAGAATAGTCTGCCCTGGGGCGTACACATCTCGCACTAAAGCCTCCATCACCGTGCGTAGGAAAGCTCCTTTCTTTCGTCGAAAAATGACCAGAGGGGCGATGGCTTTATAGCGAACGTAGTGGGAGCACTGTGTTCGATAATGTGGTGGCAATGCTGCCAGAATCAGTTCCTCTTCAACGCCATTGCGAGTGCGCTGCATGTACTGGAAATAAGTGTCTACAGAAGTCACAAGTTGCGCTGGGGCCTTGCGAGCTATTAGAAACTGCATGAAACATAGCGAATATACATCAGTATACTCGTGAATACATCTGTAACATGTTAATGTACATACCTGCAATGCTTGATCGAGGCGAGTACTGATATTGCTGGTTAAGTTCGCATCTTTGTGTGCGAAGAAAAACGTGTACGCCGTCAGGATGGCAGTTACCCAAAGGCCAGCGAAGAATTGGACCACGATCCGATACCCTGTTTCAACTAATGTGACTGGGATGAGGTCACCTTGACCCAGTGTTACCACAGTCTTGCAGGCCCAATAAAGCGTTCGAATGTATTGTCGAAAACATGAGCCATTCTCCAGACGATCACGCAGTACCCAGCACCCAGTCGAGACGCATTTATTAAAGTCCAAGCCACATTCCCAGTGTGCTACCAGCATGTATCCGCACGCTGCAACATGGCAGAAATAAATTCCATACACGAAGAGAACCAGCACGTTTGCTACTGTACCGGACGACAGCTTCTGCGGTATGCCTCCTATCGTTGCAGCAAGTTGAGAATCGATGCGGCTGTGCGCTGTAAGAAGACGAAATAGCCCCAACACGTGGAGGATATTGATACGCTGACCACGTAAGATCATGAGCGCCAGAAGCTCCCAAGGGATGCAATATAACACCAGGAGCAGCCACGCTATCCATCCATCGGGTAGAATCCTCTTCTTGCCACTGCTGGTGGTGCTTCGAATACTTCGACTGCTGCTGGTATTTGTCTTAATTTCTTCTTCCTCTTCGTCCTCCTCCTGTTCGGGAGAAATCTCGGATTGACTCACTTTGAGCTTGAGAAGAAGACGGATCCCTACTGATAAGTGTACACGCGAGTTCCAAACACGCAAACAACTCCCTGCCATGTCCATAATTGTGAAAATAAGAATCCCTGGCTTCCACACGTCGTGGCCCACTGCGTCTTGCCATGGGTCAAAGAAGAATCCGGCGCGTAATGGAGCACTCAGTAAAATGTACAATGAGTCCGTGAAACTCGCCGCTGCCAAGATATTTGCCACTGTACACCACGTTTTCCATGCCATAATCCACGCTTTGAATCGTTCAACAAGAACTACGAGAGATCGTTGTCTCAGTCTTCGTCTGTTAGGAGGCGTACGCTGATCACGTCCTCCTTCAGTTGGCTTGGGTGCTACTTGAATCGCTCGGGTGAATCGTTGGGATAAACTCGGGATAATTGAGGCTCGCTGAGGCATCGAGAGGTTCGATAGACCAATTCGTTGGGCGTCTCGTACGATTCGATTCTCTAGAACATCGTGTGCCGGGGCATGCGGGAGGACGACGCCACTCACTGCATGATCTCGAAACTCGGACAGCCCTGGCCACTCGTGCTTTACCATGATAGAATCCACACAACGAGGGAGAACAAGATCGAATACCACGAAATGTCCACACTTCGCTGTGTGCTGGGACGTTGGAGAGCGAAGCGACTGGGACTAGTAGGTCACGACTATTCTTGCTGGATGGATCCGTTTCACCTTTGGTGCTAACAGTAAACAACATTGGTAAACAGCAAGTTAGTCCTTTTAACCCTTTTAATTAGAGCTGGACAGTGCTACAATGTGAGAGTATCTCATTCTAATTAATAAATATACTTCTTCATGTGTGCTCACCTCGGAAAGCAATACTTTTAGCTGGTTCTTAGGCCTCGTGTATCAGTACGATCAACACCGCATCTCGGGAATGGCAGGAAGACACTCACCACAGTCTTGATCACAGGCGGAGATCAAAAAGGTTGTCTCTTAACACAAGTTCTTCGGAACAAGGCACAGCCTTCTAATGAGTGTTGGGCTCGTATCAAAAGAGCAGCCGGATCAGAAGAAGACAACAGCTGCAGTGATATCGTCAATCACGTCTTCTTCTGCGTCCCATCGATCGCGCGCTTCCTCTACAAGCGCTGTACATGCCTCTTGCGGCGCCATCCCCGAGTCAACAATGCACGCAGCTACAAAATCGATGCACTCGTCTGTCGTCATGAATTCCCAAATGCCATCACTGGCGAGTATTGCAAATGCAGACGGCCTCTCTCCATTCTTCTTGTCTACGCTGCTGAATTTGAGCTTCTCCACTGTAGTAACATCAGGCTCCGCTGTCACGCCTACAGTCTTAGCCACAGAGTCACCGAACGAGCGCGACATGGCCAATCCAGGCATATCTACATCCTGCAGCCAGACTCGATAGGATCCCCACTCAAACACGCGTCCATTATTCCGCTCAATGCGAGCGCATTCCTCTGGTACATCCGGCTTATGGTCTTTCGTCTCGCAGTGCAGTTCATACCGCTGATCCTCCTCTGAGTACCTCGCCACTACAGCTCGACTGTCTCCAATATTGGCAATAAATACGTCCGTCTTACGCACTAGCATGGCTACAGCTGTGGTGCCGCTCACACTGATGTCAATGGCGCTAGCTTCCAACGCGTCCACGACCGCCGGGGCCGCTCGCTGGAAAATCTCAGCTACAACGTCGCACGTGACGCTCGCTTTTCTGGTTATTACACTCGCTCCATTGCCATTAGCGTGAGAGGCTCGAGGAATCAGCTCTGTATACGCCTCGGCCACTGCTCGATAGTACTGTTCCCTTACAAAATGACTCACAAAAGCTCCCTGAGATCCGTGGCCGTCGAATATCGAGAAGAAAGTGGCGTCTGAGTCTCCAGCCAGAGCGTCACAGACACACAATGCGTCCTGATTCTCCTTACGACGTCGCAATGGGTCGTTGCCTGCTCTGGAGCGCGTACCCCATCGTAATCGCCCGTTGCTAGACCTGTACCCTCCCTCTCGGACGCTTGTAAACTCTGGTAACTCTACTCTATCGTCGTCTAAAGCGACGCCCGGGACGCCTCCACCGTATACGAGAACACTCGGAAGTTCAGCGTCTGAGTCTGTCGGCTCCTTCTCCGTCTGATTCTGCTTCTTGGGCGTCGATTTCTGCAGCTCCAAGACATCGCTTGGTTCTACAACTAACAGCGTCGTCTTGGCACGCGAGAAGCGTCGAGACTGCGGCGTGGCTGACTCGTCCTGCTGGTTCTCGTAGGGCGGTGAATCTCCCAGCATCAGCAGGTCTAGAAGAAGAAAAAGAGGTTAGGACGATTCAGATGAGGCGAGAGAAGAGACACACACACACACACACACACCTTCGTCCAGACAGACTTTGGTCAGGATGCAGCCCATTCGTCTCGGCGGCCGACGCTACGCTTCAACTTGGGCGAATGAAGCGCAAAAGGCGAGACGGGACGTGAAACGACCAGCCGCCGCGCTTTATTATTGAGGTGGAGGAGGCCAATATTGAGTTTGTGTTTTGTGTATGATGCTACCAGTTTGGCTTTGGCTGGATATTGGCAGCATCATACATAAGCAATAGGCAGCTGCGATGCAGTTGTAGTTTGCCAACTATCCATACATGTAGTTGATAGTTGTGATAAGAGTCGGCTTTAGTGTTGCCTATTATAATGCGAGGCGTGCGGCAGAGTTTGCTACTATGTCGAAAGGCGCAGCTTATTGAGACTGGTACGGCAAAATCAACTCGGCGTGTTGTCGTGAGAGTTTTGTCTGCGAATGAAGACACGCTGACTAACGGTCATTGTGGCAAAGGTAAACAATGAGAAGCTATACATGTACGCGGCTGTCATTTTGTACATTGTACATACTGAGCGAAATCCAGTATGGGTCTCGATAAGCCACAAAAACCATGTTACAACGCATAATTCATTCGAATGTTCACTCCATGGAATGAACGTTTGAGTGAATTATGCGTTGTAACATGGTTTCCGTGACTTCGTTTGAGCCAAACTCGAAACTCTTTCCGTAACGATGGCTGTGCTCGGTGTTTCTGTGCAGGGAGAGTCTTGGTTTCTGCAAGACGGATGCAATTATTGACTCCGAGTACTGTGACACAAGTATCAGCAGCTTCTGGAAGGTGTCATCGCTGGCCTACTCAATCCTCTCACCACACAATACCATAGGTGCTTTCGATCTACCCGCTGTCGATGCCCCTGTTTTCATTATTCATTACCAGCTCAGCCTTGCTCGACACAAACTCAAAACGCTTCAACTTCAACAATTCCTATTACTGTGAATCGTCAAATTTTGTCACTTCTATCGGATTCACACATTTCAGACAAAACTTAAGTTACTGTGCATTTCCGTTGATGAGGATGGTGCTGTTCCTCGAGGCTGAGGTACTGCGGCTGCTGGAGCTAGACGCAGAGCTGCGCTCTGACCCGAACAACATCTCGAAAAACGGTGTGCTGCTCAAGCAGAGCGCACGCGAGCAGCTGACGGCGTCGCTGAACAAGAGCTTCCCGCGGGAGCAGCCATGGACCGAGACCCAAGTGGCGGTCAAGTTCAAAAACTTACGCGGCGAATACGCCGAATATAAGTGGCTAAGCGCCCAGCCAGGCTTCAATGTCGACGGCATAGGTATGGGCGAGGAGTGGTGGCAGAATGCCAAGCGGCTGCGGCCCAAGTGCCACGCGTTTAAGGGGAAATTGCCCTGGGTCTTCGAGGCCCGCATGAAGCAGATCGTGGGCGACGGCGGCCCGGACTATTCGCAGGAACCGCCAGTGAAGAGGCGACTGGAAGAGAAGGAGCCAAAACTAGAGGAGCAAGAGCAGGAGCAACGCGTGGAGGTGGAGGCTGAAGACAGTGTAGGAATTAATACTGCCACAACGGTGGAGCCTTCGCCGCCGGTGGTTACTGCTGCTCCTCCGCGCCACAAGCGGAAGCGCAGCGACGAAGGAGCCGCCGTCCAATCAAGGAGAAATCGGGAGCAGGAACGGGAACCAGACAGCAGTGCGACGACTGCGAGCGACGATGCTGGGGGTGACTACAACTACAATCGCTCGTTGGCCAGGTCCGTGGAGAGAAGTTCGGTGGCGGCTGCCGGTATGGCGCGCGGCTTCCAGGATCTGATTGCCATTTTCCAGCAACAGACAGCCAAATGTCGAGAGCTGGAGCAGCAGCTGACGCAGCGCAACGCGGAGACTCCGTCGTTGGTCTTGGCTGAGCAGCGTAGTGTGCTGCTGGCCATCGCGCGCTCGCTGGAGCAGAGTACACACGCTACCGCCGACATGGCGCAAGGCTATCGCGAACTGGTCAAGGCCTTCGTGCGGGGATCGGACTCTGCCCGACAGCAGCGTGAGCTCTAGTTAGTGGTCTTCAAAGGATTCCTCGTCCTTCGTCAAAGGTTGCAGCTGCACACATTGTCGACTGTCTACTGACTCAGGTGAATAAAAGGAAATAAATTTGCGACCGTCGTGTTGACTGTCAACCCAGAAGAGTGTTCAGTGACGTCCGCACCGAAAGAAGAGGCGCTGAAGAATAATGGGGGTATGCAGTGAAGAGACCAAGGAAACGCCTGGGTGGATCCTGTCTTCTACGTTAATTAAGGCAATGAACTAATGAGTAGATACAAATATTTGGTTGCCTTAGTTACAGACTCGTTGCTGCTACGTTGCCTTTGGCAGCGTAGCGACAGACTATACATACACAGCTGCAAAGTTTCACAGAGTAGTTGAGGGCACGAACTCGAAGCTCTTGCGCAGGTTCACATGGTTCATAGTGAAGGGTGCTGCTGGCGGGTACATGAACATGAACGAGTCATCCGTCGGTGGTAGCAGACAGTCAATCCAGTCGAGTGGCTCAGTCTGCTCGCCACTCGTCAGGTCGTAGCTTCTCGTAGTTGTGTACGGTTCCGACGGCGGTGCCGCCATGTTGAAGCTGTAGTAGCGTCGGCACTGCGGCGGATGGCGGACATCGTGCTGCTTGAACAGGAGGTCGCTGTCCATCGTCACCGGGAAGGGTAGACGACATCGATTGTCGCCGTTCAGCAGCAGGTTTTCGAAGCCCGTAGGGTGCGCGGCGGACAGAGGCTCCTTCTTCCAGTAGGGCATGGCAGATGCACGGGCGGCGGCCGTGGGTCGGTACTTGGGCAGCGCGTGCGGGCTGAGCGACTTCTTACGTGTGATTCTCCACGCGAGCTCAGGCTGGTCGCGGAGGAAGAAATCGTTGGAGAAGGTGCAGACGACGGCCTTGGACTTGGTCCACTTGCGGAAGTTGAAGTAGTTGAGCTGGCGCTGGAAGCTCGTGTACTTGCAGTGCTTGAAGTATTTAGGCAGCACACGCGCCGTCATCTCCTGCATGTCGTGGATCTCGAAGGCGCGGCCGTCGGGCGTCCAGCGCAGCACAGCGTCGCTCTCGTCCAGCAGCATACGGCGTAGACTCTTAAGGAACGGCGCCACCTCGCGTGGTGCAGTGTTGTCGTCCTTGGACTGGCTGTAGGTATTGGGACTGTTGCTGTTGTTGCTCTGCATGGGAGATCGGAGATACAGAAGACTGGGGCTGTCAGTTGAAGCGGCTTGCTCTGGGCGATGCAAATTCAAACCTGAATCTGCCGCCCGCCTCCGTTCGGTGGGCTTCGGGATGGTCACCCGCTCGCTCTGCCGCTGGCTACACCGCGTTCAATGCTGACACACGCTGCGCCACTCTGGCGTGTTCTCGCGGCGACGATCCCATCCTGCTGACTCGCCCGCGCAGGTCGTCACTGACTGGATGGGGTTGCACACGAACCTCCATACACTGGCGGCGATGGCGGCCCCAGTGACAGAGACCGCTTCAACTTGCACTCAACGCTGGACAGAAGAGCCCGTGGCCTTGACGTTTTGGTCCCACACGACATCACTCTTTCTCTGATTTCGTCTGAGCCCTGCACGATGGTCCCTCGCCCCGCGGCAGCCACTAGCGCTCGCCAAGCAAGCCAGCGGAGAATCCATCGCCGAGCGCGTTGGTCGCCTCGACGCTGTGCGTTCGGATATGACCGTCGATAGTGTCCAGGTGCTACTATCCTCCTCAGCCCGCCACTAGGTCCTTCGCGCGACGGTCGCCGCATCCCCGTAGCCAGCCGCCGCTGACTCTGGTACTACCAGTGGTAGGTACGTAGCTGCGACCATCGTCTTGGGGCCGACAAGGCCGATGAAGCAGTCATCGACTTCTTCGCCCGCTTCAGCTAGTCGTCGCGTTGAATCGCCGCCTGATGTTGAGAAGGACATTGGATACGCCAGTTCAAATTGTTGTGTATCCTGTTCGACGATGGTGAATATATGCCCGTCGTGCACTGAAACACTGCGTTTCCTACGCCGCTAAGGCTTGCCCTGCTTGCATTCTTGCATACTGGCGTCTTGCAGCCATCACCATGGAGAGTGATGATGCTCACAGTGCGGACAGCAATCGACGATCTCGGTGGTGCTACAGTACTCCGAACGGATGGCTCGAACCTGGAGGCTTACTGAATAAGATCCACGACCTTGGTAGAGCCGGTAGAGCGATCGTGCGATCACCGGAGGCACTCCAACACTCCGTCGGCGCGAAGGATTTTCATCTTCTACACGTATCGCTGACAGACATCCGTACCTTTCCTGTTGCACCAGGTTGCCTTCAACGTAAAACATGGACACTACTCGTCACTGACGAATCATAAACTGGATATTGTACATATTGACTAATTCCTATGAGTCCCTATATCCTACCTACCTATGCGGCGGTGGACGACGCACTGCTGGCCGGCGCCGGCGTCTTCACCACGTACACTTGACGGACCTGCTTGGGCTTCGTCTTGGCGACTGAACCCCGCGTTGACACCTTCTGGGCGGCGCGTTTGGTCGGTTCCTGCTTTTGGTAATTCCCGGCACTCGACGACGACGGCTTCCGATCGCTTGACTTGCGTGTCGAGCTGCCTTGAATTTTCTTCTCTCTGCCTGGATTCTGTTCGCGCTTCTCCTCCATCGCCGGGACAACCTTCACGTATTGTAGCCGCTTCTTCGAGACTGTCGACTCAGTCGGGGCTTCTCCAGCGACCTGCTCGGTGGGCTTGGCTGGACTTGCGGGCTGCTTCGCCTCAGCTGAATCAGCAGTCTTCACTGGCATGTGCTTGCTCTTTGCCTGTTTGGGCTGCTTCGTCTTCGACTTCGGCTTCCTCTGCTCTGCATTCCTACGCGAGTTCGCAGCTTTCCCACGAGGATTGGACGTAAGTTGCACGTCAACCGCCTTGGACGACATGCTGATGGTTTCTTGAACCTGCTCCCCCTTGCTCTGCTGCTCTCCTATGGTGCTTTTTAATTCATTGGATGCCAAACGCTGTCGAAGTTGCTTCTTCTCGTTCAACACAGCTCGTCGAGACTTGACCGTCTCGAAACCTCTGTCCTCGGAGCTCACCTCGATGCCTTTTTGCTCATCTGTAAGCACCACGACGCCCCCAGTGGACCCCTCTGAAATCTGCTTCAGCATCTCAATAGTCTGCGGAGTTACCTGTGACGACTGTAGATCCGTCACCTTTCTGTTGGTGCGACGCCGAGCAGGTTTATTTGTACTGCTTCCTGCACGGTCGTTCCTCGTCTTACCATTGTTGGGCCTCGAACTATCACGTACATTCGCTGCGGGATTCCGCGAATCTCTACGCTTCTCACGATATCCACTCTCCCGATGGGTAGGATCCTTCGTAGTGGTCGTCCACTTGGGTGCACGCTTTGTATTGCTTTCCTTCGTAGATAGTTTGTCCGCTGTTGGCTCTGGAAGCACCTCACCTGACGAGACCGAAGATGAATCCTTACTGGCTTTTGCTGCGTCCTCGACAACTACCTCCTGCACGGAGTTGACAGCGATGACACTGGTAGTTGATGCTGCGTTAAAATCAGTCCCCAATTTTTCATTGCTTCTCCAGCTAGCGGAATTCGATCGCGGTATTCCAGCTGTATCCGTTCCATCTCGATCTTTAACTCCATTTCGACTACCTGCCTGTCGCTTTCCTGAAGCAGCTTTATCTTTGGCGTTCATCATACCGCCAGTCTTGGGATCAAACAACATCTTTGGGCGTTTTAGCAGTTGAATCTGGGGACTGGGGCTGCTGTTGGAAGACGAATTAGACGATAACTCTGTACTGCTGCTCTCGACCGCCTCAGCCACGGGTGTAGATGGCTTCTCGTTCTTTGGCGGGGCAGTTGCTGCTCGACCCCAAGCACGAGTAGCTCCCTCTTCTGGCGTTGACAGGTTGCGCCAATTTATTGCTCTCGCGGGTGTCACATCCGCTGTCTTTGGGGCTGGCGAACGATCTGGTTGTGGGGAGCGAAAGCAAGAATCCCTCGGCCCAGTCAGACGGGAAGGTGAGGATGAACATCCATCTCGACGTGCCAGTCGACCACTTTCCCAGTCCATGCGGTGCGGGCCCTGGCTTAAGACACGATCTCGGTCGCCAGCCACCAACAAGTCAAAGCGTGCATCGCTGCGACTAAAGTGGGTGTGGCTGTCGTTGGGGACGGGTGAGATAGTGTCGTTGCTCGACTCGTACGGTGGCCGATCTCGCCCATAGTCATCGTTGTGCCGGTAGTGGTGGCCACGCGACCAACGATCGTCTTCGTCGCGGTCGTAGCGGCTCCTCGACCAGCGATCCTCTCCATGGTGTGGCCAGCGATGACCTTCATAGCGATCATGAGACCACCGGTTGTCCTGAATGGGACGATGCATCTCCTGCTGCTCATTAAAATGCGCCCATCGACCGGTGGCTCTTCCGTGATGTTGCTCCGGCTGCTGCGAATCGATCGAAGGAGACCTGTCGGTAGCACGAGTGTATCCTTCTCCTGGACCGTGGTGTATCTGCGTCTCCTCTGCTGCTTCCTTCAAGTCCGGGAACTCTTTCTCCTTCTGCCTTTGGCGACGGATGTTGCTCTGAACGATGTCTTGCTCTACAGCATCATCTCCCCAGCGCCCAGAGCTCTTGATCGCAAACTTGGGACGAGCGGGGGCGTTTCTAGTGTGCAGATGTTCAGCCACACTCTCGGGCGTCCAAACTTTATCGGGGGCCTTTGGTAGGGCCACTACGTCGGCAGGAGCCGGCCCAATCTCTGGAGTCTCAATGTTCTGCTGTTTCTCGACGCTCTCAGCCCAGTTGGAGCTCGTAGGTACCAGACTCACGTGCACGTCGACTACCTGACTCTCTCGCTTCATACTTGGAGTGTTAAGTGGCGCAGGGGGCGCCACAGCCGCGCGCCCGAGCACGAGCATGCGGCTGTTAGGGCGCTGCAGCGATCCGGTGGCATTGTCCGGCAGAGGCTTGGTCCGCAGCGGCGCCTTGAAGACGGCGCTGAGGTTGCGACTGGAGAACTTGGCCTTGGGTTTGATGTTGGTCGTCGGGTTCATAGAGAAGTGGGGACGTTCAGGGAGTGCGGGGCAACAGCGGGTGACGCTTGAGCCTCGCGTGTTTCTTTCGGTTATGAAGAGTTCAACATGTCGGTGTCGGTGAAGAAACGCGATTGTATAAATGATGGAAGGTTTTCGAAGAAATGCCACAGAAAACAAAATTTGATTTCAGAGGTCTGTGTAAGTGTACCCATGCATGCGATGTTCGGCGGCAGGCAGGCAAAACTCCTTGTGTGCGTTGCGTGTCAAAAATGGAAATGTATTTGTGGCGTGATACCCGCTGAGGCAGTCGGTGCTGGCGATCATGATGGCTTCAGTGGCAGTAATGGAGACATATTCTGGAGACGCGTTGCATATTGATCTTGTCAAGCAAGGCCAATCCGTATAACACCCTTGCTCCAATTTGCGCTGACCTTCGAGGAAGCATGTTTCAAGGGACCTCTCTCGAGGCAGAGCAAGACAGCAGCAGCACGAAAGACACGCTCTCATGAGGCGCTAGCAGATGAGCTGTACCTGGTTATACGTCGATGCGTTCGTCTTGAGCAGCCGTCGAGCCTCCTCGTCTCCCTCGGCGTCGTCCAGCTCGTTCAGCGCCTCGTCGGGAACGTCCATACTGAAGCGTTTCCGCCATTGTGACCCGTAGATCCGCTGCAAGTCACCCACAGGCAGCAAACCATGCGGCACCTGGAAGCACAGCGGCGTCCAGCTGTGCTCAAAGTGGAAAAACACTAGAGTCGAAATGATCAGTCCCAGCACAACGTCCACCGTGTAGTGTTTGCGGCCAGCAATGCACAGCACCGCCAAGATCACAAGGTACGCCATGCCACACGCCCAGCGGATCTTTGAGGCGGTCCGGCCAGCAAAATTACGGTCCAGCGTGCGTAGATACAGCAGTACGGCCGAGTTTGTATACGCCATGTGTCCCGAAAAAATGAGGTCACCGCACGAGTTGTAGTTGCCGTAAATGGGTCCGACGCGCGTGACAATATCGACCCACGTGGTTGGAGGAAAGTAGTCGGGGCTGCCTGCACGGCAGTGTGGCGCAGGACCGGGAAGCGACGTCACTGACACCGTAAGCATGCGCAGGAAATAGCAGATCGTGGCGATGCGGAAGAAGGACGACACGATGCGGCAACGGTTGGGGCGAGTCATGAAGACCGTTTGCAGCAGGAACATGACAGGCACGCCGGCGGTCAGGATGTCGCTCACTGGCCGCCACTTAGAGTGAAGACCCTGCTCTGGAATCAGCATGAAGCCCAGATCCTTGAGCGGCATCGTGGCAGGCACGTGCAGGTAGAAGGCGATGTTGACAGAGAACACCATGACGAGCGACATGGCTACGAAGATCTCGGCGTGGTCCATCATGCCGCGCAGATGGACATCCACGCGGGAGCGCACGAGACGTCGCACGTAGAAGAAAGTGCCGGCGAAGAGCAGCCAAATGCCTCCCCAGGTAGCGCGCGAGCGATTCTGGTCGGGCTCGATGATAAACTTGAAAAAAGTGACCCACACCATGACGCCGAGGCCTACGTCGGCCACCATGTAGAGCGCGAACAGCACGAAGCTCACCACCTCACGGTAGTCTACCGAGTCGCACCAGTGTCTGGGGCTGCGGCCTCCTCCGACAGTCACCGGGGAGCTGTTGATATCAGGCCACGATACCGCGTTCTTCTCGTCCAGCGGGCCCCAGGAGCCTACGGGTCCCGACATTTTCCGCTTGGTGCGGAACAGATTCGACTGCGCGAAGGGCAGGTACGACGTCATCCCCGTCTTTCTGTCTCTCTGCAGCTACTGCTGCTGTTGGCTGTCTAGACGGGTAGGCAGACGTTGGGCACAGCAAAGCACGGCTGCAGCGGCTTCGCTTCGAACACTTGCGCGGAGGAGAGCCGAGAATGCACCACTGACCCGGCAGTTAATGCTGGAAATGGCTGCTTGCAGGAATAGAACTTGGGTACCGCCCCGACCATTGGTCGAAAACCGATACGTGTTTACGGCACTGGTCGGCCAATCGTGGCGCACAGCGGATCAGAATGGCTACACACATCGGCTGGATTGTCAAAAAGCTACATGTAGGCCGACTGCAAAACACTCGGCGACACACGTACACACATTGCAACTGGTTGTCTAACGCTGTGGGGATTTCTTGCTTTTTCAGTGTTGATCACGATGACTTGACTTCAACGATGCCGCTTTTCCCGACAACTAGGGACATGATGGCTACATGGCTTCTTGCTAGATATCGTGTCCAACGTGCTCTGCTCTAGTAAGTGTTTGTACTGTAGTCTACAATGTATGCAGTGCTAATCAAGCTATACAGCAGACCTTGTTCGCTGCCTTGTGAATGCCCAGGAGAATCAAGGGTCGTTTCACTTTTGCTGACGAATTTCTGAGTTCCGTGCACTGAAATGTGCACCACATCAAATATCCGGATACACTCATCCGGATAACAAGTGTGAGGCTATCAATTTTTGATCCACAAGGACAAACTCCACCGAGCTCTGTCAGTACTTTATCGTCATGGCTCTGTCAGTGCGCGCCAAGAACTTAATCCTCGGCGGCAGCCTCGCCACCTTCGCGTCCTCTATTTTCGCCTACACTTTCTACCAGATGAGCCGGGTACGCTAGCGTTAGTCAAGTTGTATACCATCTCCACCATCGTACCTATTGGTTTGACTTTTGTATGGGAACTTCTGCTGCGCTGCAGGACGACTTCAAGGACTTGGACACTGTGAAGGTGAATGTGCACTCAAGCGGCATGAAGCCTTCAACCGCTGGCAAGAACGACGAGTAAGAAGGTCATTGTGCCGCGACGCATTCACGCTAAATACCAGAAAACAGACATTTCTCTCGTGCGTCGGCATCTGAAGAAACAGTAATTTGTTCACTTCACTGTATTAACACCAACACGAGATTGGGGGAGCGTATATGTATGAGCGACTTAGAGCCGCGAGATTTTATTTAAACAGCGCTGACTTGAGCTGCCCACTTAGACTGTTGTGTCCTATAGGTCTTCGATCTCGTTAGCTCTCCAATCCACCCCCTTCGATTGCGTTGCCGACTAAACCAGCGAGCACCTGCGGAGTGAAACGTCATTGATTTACCGGAATACAGCAGTTCGCTGCGCAAGAACCTGGTCAGCAGCGATGAGAAACACAATAAAAACGAGTCGTCAGCTGACTCTGCCTCGTTAAACAGCCTTTCACCACTAGCAAACGGGCGCACCTTGGCCATGAGGCGCTGGGACTTGGTGGACGTCTTGTTCTTCAGTTTGCGTAAGTTTTCTGCCGTCCGGTCGGCTTGTTCCAGATCGCGACGCGCCTCCTCCAGCACTTTTACCTTGGACTTGCCAGACACTTTCTTGCTCTTCTGGCGCAGTTTTCTCTGAGCAGTCTTAGACAGTGTGGAGCTGGAGTTGGGTGCCTTTCCCTTTGCCTTGGTGGACTTGCTGGTGTCCACCTTAGCTGAGGCACAGTTCTGCAGGAAGAGCTTGGTCACGCGCGCTGCCATCGTCTTTGAGTGTTTAGCCTACCAGTCGTCGGAATGCTGTATAATAGTTTAGACCTTCGATAACGAATATTCATACATGACCAGCGAAATGTGAATGGGATGCATGAGCTCATCAACCACGGCAGCCTTCAATCAAGGACCTTGACACACCTCGGTGAAAACACTATGGACCTGCATCACAGTTTGTAGCACGTGTATGCAAGTTGCAAAGGCAACACTTCACTGTACTTCGCTTATGAGGGAAGACAACAGACACACAACGACAGAGTACACTTGGTGACACACAAAGCAAGCCTGCCGTGGAACACCAATTGGATTAGAATTTCGCCTTTATTCTGCGTCGTCTTAGAAACAAGTACTCGCTCGGGCGCGAAGCCCAGGCGGCTTTCCTTCCTTCGCAGACAACAAAAACCATGCCCCGCTGTGTCACCGAGATGTCAAGCTAGTGAACGCGCTTACAGGCGGCCAC
Source organism: Phytophthora nicotianae INRA-310 (assembly GCF_000247585.1). Taxonomy (NCBI): domain Eukaryota; phylum Oomycota; class Peronosporomycetes; order Peronosporales; family Peronosporaceae; genus Phytophthora; species Phytophthora nicotianae. The sequence goes on along the minus strand of NW_008648999.1, from coordinate 156,131 downwards.
CAGAGCCAGCCATCGACTCCACCAGCTGGTCCTCCTCACGAGCGACCTTAGCGCCCTTCTCCTCAGCACCGCCCTCGTGGAGTTCCATCAGACGCACCAGGTCGAACTTGGGCTTCTTAAGAATCTTGCACTTGCGGATGTACACGTTCTGGAGCGGGTAGATGCCCTGGGTGGCCTTCTCGATCTCCTTGCCAATGATCTCCGGCACGAACTTCAGGAACAGGTCCTTGATGTCGCACTTGGAGGCCTCCTCCGTCATGATCGACGTCATCTTCTTGCGGATGGCGCGGATCTGAGCCGTCTTGGCGTACGTGGTCTTCTTGATCTGGTTCGGGCGCTTCTTGGTGAAGGCAATGCAGAACAGACGCACCAGGTAGCCGTCCGTAGTCTTGACGTCCACGAAGGCCTCAATCAGAGTCTGCCACTTGCGGATCAGCGAACACAGCTTGTCGCGGGTGAAGTCCATGCCGTGGAAGCCAGTAATGATCTGGTTGCCCTGGATCTCCTCAGCGCAGAGGCGGATCTTGCGGAAAGCCTGGTCCTCGTCCTTGTTCAGGTCAGCGAGGCACACCTCGAACACACGGCCACGAAGACCCTCCGAAGCGATCTTGGTACCGGCGGTACGGTTCACCAGGGTCTTGCCGCAGGTGCGCTCCGAGAAGATGGCAGGGGCCTTGACATCGTACCAGTCCTTGCGCGAGAACGGGTCAACGCTGTATGGAAGAAATACCAAAAGAAATTATCAGGATCCTCTACGTATTTATCGAGCTAATGCAGATTTCTACTGAGACGAAAAGAAGACGAAATCGTAACGTACACTTTCTTCTTGCCGCCCTTCTTGCCCTTAGTCAGACGTTTGTTCTTTCCTGTCATCAGCCAGCCATGCGAGAAGTTAGAAATCCATTCGTCCTGTTTTCTAGTCGCGCCAAATGAGACCAATATCGATCGCCTCTATCACATCCTCCGCCCCTTCTTGCTGGACTGTTTTCCTGCTGCAATTCGTCGCAGCTGTGTTTTGTCCTGTGTGAGAAGGCGCTTTTCAACGCTGTTCTTCTTTTTCCTGCTGGCTGCTGCTACTGGCTTTGCCTGCTCTGTTCAGTGTCGCTGCTGGGCAATGGGGGGGGAGGCGGAGAAAGCGACGTGGCTATCGAATGCAGCTCATTGGACTTGCTGCGCTCTGGTTGCTATCAAAAAGGGCTCGCAAGCACACTCACCGACAGCCATGGTTGTCTTTAGTTTTTTCTTAAAGGCGAAATGGAGCTGCCCAGGTTGGTAGGAGACAATTCAAGGCGAATGGCTGGTGCTGGGCTGGCCGGCCATGGAAGTCGCGGTTCGTTGGACCGGTTCGGTTAACTTACCCCTAACTGGGACGTAATTAAAAGGTGTGACCAAATAACGTCTCAAAAATAGTACTGACCAAAAAATAGTACAGCCAACATTGGTCAAACGGAAAGTCCGCCCAAAAGTTATGGTCGTTGTATGGGATTTAATCTCAGGAGCATAGAGAAACCAAGTTGCGGGAATAGTCCATTTGAAAAGGACTCAATCGCGATGACTCAAAACAGACTCCGCACTCGCATCTCGTGAGCTGTTTGTTGCAGCATGGCGGCGCTCGACGAGGCGCTCACGACAGCGCACGCCCAGCTGCTGCAGACTCGCGAAGAGCTGGCGCAGTCATCAACGTCTAGTTTCCAGGACGCATTCCTGGAGGCGCTGCGGGAGCCGTACGAGGCAGCGGCACTCTCTCACAGCAATAACAGTAGACCCAGAAAATCGATCAAATGGCGGCGCTCAGATCTACTCAATTTCCTGAGCCTCTACTTCCCGCAATACGTGCAGCAACCTGCTGCCTTCTCAGCCTTATGTGCATCACTCTCCAGGAAAGCCTCAAAAGCCGCTGAGAAAGACCGCAATGGACCCGCAGAGAACGACGAGGAGTTCGTGACCGTCACTTTCGACAACTTGAAGCGCGTCTTGGTGAGGCAATACGGCAGTACGAGACTCGTGGCTAAAGACCCGTTCCCACTTGAGCCTCGCGTTGAACCCAAGCCGGAACGTCGTCGCAGTATCGCTCCGTTCATGCCAGGGTCAACTAGTGCAAGTGAAAATACATCCGATGACACCACATCGATGCCCGTTCTGCGGGAGTTCCAGGCTGAAGTGATGAAGAAGTCCAAGAGCTGGTTGGGACGCTGGCGAGCACGTCATTTGCTGCTGCGTTGGGGGGTTCTCGAAATGCACAAACGCATCTCCAGAACTCCCCAACGCAGCTTAACTGCCAGATCATTCCGCCATCACTCGTCTGGTGCCAGTTCCAGCGCTGCAACAAGCAATACGAGCAGCCGTGGAGGTGACAGCTCCAGTTCTGCCTCCTCTTCGGCGCTTACAACTGCTGGAGCAGGAGCAGCCAATGTCAAGACGTACGATCTTCAGGACCTCGTGTCACTTAAACTGGAGCATGTGAGTGATGGAGAGTCTGCCTCAGCTCGTAAAGCAGCACTGACACTGAAGTTCCAGACAACACTCGCACCGTCATCCGCCAGCCATAGCAACTCTGGGACAACGACTAACCAAGAATTCAAGACGCTAATACTAGGAGGCGGTGAGGCGTCCGACACGCTCGTTTTGATTCGAGATCATATCGCCACTTATGCGCTGTATCTGGAGCTTTCACGAAGGGATCGTCTGCCATCTATGACCAAAGTACGTCGACATGTTGCAGCCGGGGCCATGGTGAACGTTCGCGTCCGCATTCCTCGCATCTCGCAACTCAAGGACTCGAAGGATGGAACGCGACGACGAAGCCAAGTAAAGCAACCGCCGCGAGGGATGGTGACTGCCTTGCAGCTCGCGTTTCTGCAAGATCCACGCGTGCCCAGCTTTGAGAGCACCATTGCTTTGCTGCTACACGCTGGCGCAGACCCACGGAGTCTCCTGTACTGGGACTATGCGACGCAAGTGGTTTTTACACCCCCGTCCAGTGATAAAAAGGAGAAGAGCGAGGAACACCATCAACGGCGACGATTACGGAAACGACTTCTTCTTCTCGACAAGGTGGAGAGTGATGGTGATGAACGTGCCACTTTCCAGTGCTGTGAAGTACAGGCAGATGACGCAGCTCGGTGGAATCTGCTCATGTATTTTTGTTGGCTTGGGGACGTCGAAAGCGTCAAGCAGCTGCTTATTGTGACCGGGGCGGGGAGCTCTTCGGGAAGCCAAGGCAGGACATCTAGTCGACAGCTGGTGACTTGTCTGGATCATGTTAACGCGGTAGGTGACACGGCGCTTCACGTTGCTATAAAATCGGGTAAAGAGTCGGTAGCGCTTCTGCTCGTGGAGGCAGCGCTTTCAATGAATGCACAGGCGGTGCACCAATGTGACGCCCGCGGCGAACCAGTTGTACATTTGGCACTCGTTGCGCGTCAATGGCATGTTGTAGACGCGTTGGTGGCAGGTGGGGCAGTTGATCCGCGATCTTATGATGCTGTGGGGAATACTGCGCTCCATCTTGCCATTCAACTTCGTGCACCTGTAGCGCTTATCGCGCGGCTTATCCAAGTGTATCGCCATTCTTCGCCGACTGGAGGTCTCGATGGACGAGCTGGTCATCGGGGAAGCAATGATACTCCTCTGTCGTTGGCACTCAAGAGTGGGCAGCAAGAAGTTGTGGCGTTGCTGCTTGCTTCTGGTGCTTCTCCGTCAGGTTCAGATTGTCAATGGAGTCAAGCATTTGTTGCAAAGCTGGACACTCGAAATGAAGAGGATGCTAACGAGAAAGTGGTGGTTGGTGACGATGATAGCGCCCTACACGTGGCTATTAAAGCAGGAATGGAGTTGGCAGCAGCGGCTTTAATTGCTCATAAAGCCGATATTTATCTTGTAGATTCTCGCGGCGCATCGTCACTGGTACTTGCTATCCGCTATGGGCTATACGCATTAGCTGCTGCTCTGGTAGATCAGCACCAGAAGAAGCCAAATCAATCCGCTAGCAAGCACTGGTGGATGGATAAAGAAACAGGCAGACCCGTGACCATGCTAGCTTTTCAAGCTGGGCAACTCGAACTCGCAGCACTCTTGCTTGATTGCATTGTTCACGACAATAGCAGCCAGCGTCAAATGTATCCTGCCCGGGTTCTTCCTCTGTTGATCCGGATAAGTTCGTGGCTAGGAGCTCGTGTTGGTGCTAATAGCAGTGTGGTATCAAACACGTCGAGCTTTTCAAGACGTAAATCGGGGAGCAGTGTGGACGATGGAGACAGAAAATCAGCAGGCCGAAAGAAATCTCGATCATCCAACTGGACTCGGAAGCAGCTGAGAAGTGAATCATCTCGTCACAGTGGGGACAGTTCAATAGCAAGTGCGTTTACTGAAGAGGACAGAGATGTCTGCAATTTTCTTCTTGGAGGAATCCGGTCGCTTATGGTGAGATTCCTTCATCTCAGTGGGAATTCATCGGTGGCCGAAGTTATTGGAGGCGACACGGTGCCCACTTCTGTGTCCCTATCTACACTACCATTGGAGATTCATCTACCGACAACTTCAACTCCCACCAAGTCGTCGCCGCCTAAAGTTGTCAAAGATGACGAAGTGACTGCAGTATCGCCACTGCATGTGGCAGCGTCCGGTGGCCGTTCAACGTCAAATTTACTTCAATTACTGTTGGCGTTTCTTTTGAGTGCGGATGCAAGTGAAGCAGCACAGATGCTTGTACGTCCAATGGGTCCTCGTGCTGAGACTCCACTCCATGCTGCTCTAGCAGCGGGAGCGGCTGGAAACGCCTTGCTGTTGCTCTATTCGTCGCGTGAGCTTCAAGTCCGCAGTCCTGCTGTGGGCCCAGTGTGTGCTCAAATACTGGAGACGACCAACTCCTTAGGCGACTCGGCACTTCATTTGGCCTGTTCATGGCCTCACAGTGCTTCCATGGGTCTCGTATTGGAGTTGCTTCTTCAAGAGCATGTGGATACTGGAAACTGGAACAACGCTGGCTTGGCTCCTCTTCACGTGGCTCTGCGTGAGGAGTGTGATGACTCGTTTATTGAATTGTTCACACGATACCGACAGGATTTAAATCTCTGGACTGAAGGAAACACTTACGAAGATGAAGACGGCGACTTTACCAACACTGGCGGTAGACCAAGTGCTATAACCGTGATATCTGCGTGTCCACAGAATCCTCTTATGTTGGCTGTGGAGTCGGAGAATGCTTCTGCCTTTCGCGCTTTGGTGCGAGGTGGGGCGCGTACTAGAGCTCTCATGCCACGTGCTCGTATTGGACTTCTACAGCTTGCTGTGCACTTCAAAGTCCGCGATCCCGAACTGCTTGCGTGTCTACTTGACGACCCAGAGCTGGAGCATTCAGCCCAATCGGATGTAGCTGATCAGTGGGGGGTTAGTCCTCGAGAAGCACGGTCAAGATTGATGGAAGTGTGGAGAAAAGAGCGCAGTGGAGGTGACATACAGGAGGCATTTGGAGGCCGTCGACCAACAAATACAGACAAGAACACAGAAGAAGATCCGTTCGGGAGTCGGAATCGACCTCCTCCGCTTCACCCGCTATCAGCTAGTGGCGAACAGTTGGCATACAGCTCCATGTCCTCGGACTATGCATCATCCATTGATTCCTCGACGCAGTCAGTAGAGACCAGAGCTCCCCCACCGCTTCGCATCAGTGTTCCACGTCCTCCTGCAGAGTCAGTGCCATTGGAGACAGCTCAGTATCTTCGAGCTCTTCCACGACCCCCAACGTTGTCGCCAACCACTCTGGAATATCTTCGAGAAGAAGAGCAGGCGACCCTGACTCTAGTTGCTCAGGAGGCGCGTAATGAGGCACAGGACTGGCTAGCCAAGCGTATCGGCCAAAAAAAATTGCTGTCGGATGCTCATGCTCAGCTACACAACGCTAAGAAGCACAGACGTACAGCAAGTGGCAGCAGTGTGAGTAGTACCAGAGACGATCTAGAAGCATCTTATGAGTCTACGCAGAGTGATCAACAATTGCTGGAGGAGTTGAAGGCTGCTGCGGCTAAGAAATTCATTGAGAAACATGTCGCTGAAGCCGTGGCCGAGGCGCGATTGGCCATTGAACGAGAGAAACAAACGATTTTCCAGGAGACTGGACTATACCCTGGAATGACTTCAGTCTCCAAGAAGAGTAAGAAGAAGGAGGACGGGAGACATCGATCGCTATTGGTTCGAGCTGCAAGTTCGACTACCGGGTCCATGTTGCTACCTGCTTCGTCGGCATCAGTGACGTCGGTCTCCAGCGAGGAAGGAAGCTCAACTCAACTGAGCGACGACAGCTACGGGAGCGCCAGTTTCTGGTGGTCTGAGCGTGGCACCACATTCTTGAGCGACGATAGTAATCTCAGTTGGCTGTCGACTAGCAACCCGCGAGGAGGAACCGTGTTGAGTGATCCTGCCTCTGGGAGGGGAATGATGCTTGATGGGAGTTTTGATCGCCGTCTGTCGTTTGCTTCTCGAAGCTTTCTGGACAATGAAATGTCAAGAGAGGAAGGCTTGAACTATAGCGTCATAGATCCTGTGCAGTCCCGGGACCAGGAACTGGACCAACCATCCTTCACACACGTGATTTCAGAGCGAAATGCAACGACGTGAGAGTGTCAATATACTGCAGTTTTGAGCGCAACTATCGAAAGGTACACGTCGGACAATTCATCTATCGACACTCGTCTCGAGTTTTATCATACCTTTGTACTGATGCGAGTTGTTGTTGGTTTTAGGACTCCCTCGCAGCTTGTTGGGCCTGAATGATCTGCTGGATAAATTCGTCAGAGAGAACGATTTTGTCTTGCGCGCTGTTTTGAAGTTGTTGAAGATACTGCACTGCGTCGGCTGAGCTAGCGGTTGCTCCGTAGTTCTCAAAACGCTCATGTTCCTCCAACTCCGCGCGAACATGGATAAGTAGACGGTTAAGGTACCGTCGGTGAGCGACAGAGGCTCGTTGCAGCACAAAACTCAACTTGGACGGCTCGGGAGTATCAGTGGGGGCTGGCAGGTTCAACGAAGAAGCAGGTGCCGGGGCAGGAGGAGGGGTACGTGGGGTACTTGGGAACGGTGGAGCCAACCCCTCCGGTGTTGGAGGGGCTTCAATACCCCCTGGTTCGTCTCCAAGCTCTGCACTGCCCTTTTGGGCGAAACTATCGCCGTCCTGAATCTGCTGTTGCTGCTGGAGCTGATGCTCATGCAGTTTGGAGCCTGACATTGTGAGGAAAACCTGATGAGGACGTGCAAAGACACCGTGTTTGGGCTTACAGCGGAAGTAATACCGTCCTTTGACGCTGCCATCATTCTTCCCGTAAGCTTCGTCCAGTTCAATGCCCACCCAAATCCCTTTCACGCCGATAATTTCACCCAAAAATCTCACAAACCCGAACAGTTCTTTATCCGGGATGCACACACGATCACCCACGTCCAGGTTGAAGCCCGCCAACGCCTGCACTTGCTGCACTGGAGTTGCGTCTCCATCCACACTGGCATTGGACGCTGAACCCGCGCCTTTCGTGGACTCCGCCACGTCCGAGGACACGAGCGCCTCGAGTCGCTTCTGAATTTTATAGTCGACCATGCTCATGACGACGAGCGCTCGCTTGGGGAAGAGTGTGTGGAAGGCCAAGAAAAGCTCATGCGCCTGTGCTCGACATGAGGAACTGGCGTCGTATAGCGCGTGTTGCAGACCTTTCTCGAGCTGCTGCACGTCACTCTTGTCCATCACGGGGCTCCACGAGACGAGTGCACGTCGAAGACAGGAGATGCAGCATAGTCGGATGAGTTTGTTTTTGCTGTCTAGTAAAATGTCCACAAAGAGTCGCAACGTAGCGCCTTTGATCACCGTCTGCGTTACTACAGCCTCCAGGCACTCCCCGCAGTACGTGCCACAGACTTTGTTGCCACTACCACGAACCTCCACGAGTGTGGGCAACACTTCGCGCAGAAACGGAGCCATAGCGTCGCGCGTGACGCGTGAGATGGTCGTGAGCAGCGCACAGACTTCCTTGACGATCTGAGAGCGTAGATCTTGTACCATTCCTTTGAGCGGCCGCAGCGTCTTCCACACGTCTGTACTGAGACTGGCAGCCACAGTGCCGGCCGGTGGATTTTTCTCCAGCTGCTCAAAGGCGCGCTGCATCTCGCCCAGCGCCGCCATGCGCTCTTGCCAGTTCTCAGTGTTGCGAGCCACGCGATCCATCTCGCGGGCCAGCAGCGTCACCAGCGTCTCCTGTCACAAGAGCGTTAGAGAGAGGGGGCAATGAGATAAAACGCACATAGAGAGAGAGCAGTGGGGAGCGTGCACACCTTGCTCATGGCCACCGATTGACAGGGAGCAGAACGCCAAGACACTTGGCTTCAAGCCACGAACGTCTTGTATCCAACTGAGTTTTACTCACTCGAAATTTTACGCTAAGTTTCAAGAAATGTTAGCGTTAGCATAAATTTTGTACATTAAAAATTCAAGATGCTCTTATTCACCTTCTTTGCTCCTAATCGTGCTTAAGAGCATTTTTAAGGAACAGCATAAAAAATAGTACGAGCATGCGTTGAGTTTCTGATAATGCTGCAGTTAATTCTGCCAATATCTTTATTTACCAAGCTCCGGTAATGACATGTGCAGCTCTAGTAAGTAGGAGTAGCTAAATATGTGCGTCTCAATTGATACACGTACTTAGATATCATCAGGCGTTTCTGTGCCCACTCTGTAGGCAGATTGAGTTTACATGACACCGGTTGTAGGAATCGGACTCGGCGGTGCGATCTTGGACGTTTTGGAGCTGAGGATTTAGACATATATCTTAGGCTGCTGCCTGAAAATAATTGAGTTTTTGCTTCGATGATCAATACTCAAACAGGATTGAACAGTATGAGGCAGGCCGCGGCAGACATGGGATTCCTGCATCCCAAGCTTTGTCACTCACGGTATACTTGGCTCGAAGTGTTTTAACAAATCCTTTAAGCTCGCTGCTTGGCCCGCTTGCTGCATTGCCGCGGCGATCGCGATCTTACCGCAACGAGCGAAGGTGGTAGTGATTCGCCACGCCACTGGCGAACCTGGATCTTCAGGCTGCAGGCAGACAAGAGCGAGAAGATAAAGAAGTTGCTTGGGATCGGCTTGAATCAAGTGACTCGCTGCGTGCTCGCGCGTGGACGCGGTAGACCTCGCCTCTCTCGCTGAAAGCAGACAAAGATACCGCCCAAGCAATGCCTCGATGCACGTATTGGACGCGAAAGAGATTATTGAATCAAGCGACTTGCTCCGTATTGTCGTCGCGAGGTCAGTCTCGGCCTCTGTCAATTATTATGATACAGTACATTCATGGCTTTGGCACCTATACCCCCAAGGCAGACAGCTAGCACCACTGCAGTAAGTTTACATGTACATTCATCAATCTACTGAATGCCCGGGCCGGATTGGCTGCATTTATTGATACCGTAACGGATTCAAGTCAAACGTAGTCTTTTGCGGATTGTCTCTACTCCATCAAGTGAGGGATGCGCATCTGAGTTTGCTTCAGGCATCGTGTCGACGAGGAGCTCTAATATCGGCATGCTCCCAATTGACGGAACTCTCGTCATCTGCACCGCTTCCGACACGGTGGCAAGTGAGATCCCTACTCTAGTTACTCAAAGGACAAGGCTTCTGTTTCATGCCTCGGAGTCGGATGATCGTCCAATTATCGGAGGCGGCTGATGGCGAGCGACAGGGAGCGGATATTTCGCCTGACCCACCAGAGCGGGAGCTGTCGCCCTCGCGAGGGTTGCACATGTACCGCTCGGAGCTTGTGGAGCTCAGTATATATATATATATATTATCAGGCGTTCGTAGAAGCCGTTTGCAATAACTTGCATGATTTGAGACCTATCCCGCTTCTGAAGTTCACGAACTTCCAGCAGCTCGGATGGAAGCACATCAACTTCAGGCACGGATGAGGCAGTGGTTCTAGCCCGCGGAGGAGAAATGTCACGCGGACATTCTTCTTGGTAGCTCAAATGTGAGCCTCAGGACTCAAACTTCGTTTAACTAAAGGCACGCATCGTGACGGCCTTTGAATCCACCCAAAAGTTGAAAAAAACGACAGCAAGTGAAGGTCAAGCTACTGCTGTGATCGCAAAGCGCCTCGCTCTACTCTCTGCAGCTGGGCAGCCCTCTTCCCATGCGTAATACTGCGTATGGCTCGGCAGAGGTCAAACCGCTAAATAACCCCACACAACTCCATGGTGAGACTTGGTAGCACAGAACACACAAGCCATCCACTCGATTCCCTATTTTAGACTTTAACACACTGACTGCAAGCAAGAAATGCAGCGGGGTCGCCTTCGTATTTCGTTGCTTTCCTCATCTGTAGTATTACATATTCGAAATACTAGCGCCAAAGGTGGCAGCCATGTGGAGTACAGAAAATGTCGCTGTTAGCGTTGCCGTAAATAGTGGTGATGATTACTACTATTTGTAAGCAAACAATTTCGACAAACCATGCTTTACAAAGCGAAGCGCTCTTATATTTCGCAAGGTCCTACTTTTCGCTCATCAAAGTTTTGTTTGCGCGCTTTGCTAAATAAAAGACGTAGTATGCAGGGTCCACAGCACAGACGCCATCTCTTCTTCGTGTGGCGTCGATTGGGTCAGCGAGTTCCCCATACACTACAGACCTCAGCAGCCGCATGCCCAGCTGATCGTATTCAAAGCATTATAATGAACTATGATTGGCTGTTATTAGTGAAATAGTTACGACCAATCACAAAGCGTCTCTTTTTTCGCAGAGAAAAGACTTGGTTTCTGTATCGTTTGCCCTTCCCCTCTTCAGGAGCTCCAGCCATGGGCTAGCACACACTCTCACACTCAGCGACGAGTGACGCCGCCACCGCCTTTTGCCCCGCCTTCGGCCTGCGGATCCGCCTAGCAGTTAAGACACTCACATATACACAAATACAGGAGTACGTGCGCCGCTCGCTTGCCCTCCCGCCTGTTGCCGGATGATGCGAGACGTGAGCGCGCGTTTCAAGTACAGCGAGCGCGAGTTCCGGGCGCAGCAACAGCACAAAACCGCAAGTCTTAGCGGCAACAGCAGCGGCGACGACTCGGAGAACAAGCCGCCGTCTGCTGCTGCCAACGCCGCACAGAGCACCGAAGAAGACGTACCCGACGCCTGTCCGTCGCGCGAGCTCATCCACAGCCACATTCGAAGATACTATCGCGATGTAGACGCCGCCGCCAAGGCCGCGACCGATTGGGAGACTGTAAGCGCGCGCATCCGCAGAGACCTCGCTCCCTATACAGTGCTTAAACTGGGCGGCTTCTCGCTGGGTGACGCCTGCACTCGATTGCTAGGCGACGTGCTGGCCCATGGTGCCTCCAGGTTGCGCACACTGGATCTGGGGTTCAACCGATTGACAGACAAGGGTGCGACCCAATTGGCCGAAGCGCTGGAGACCAACACGTCGCTCGAGAGTTTGTATCTTTCAGGAAATGAAATTGGACCAGCAGGAACGCGAGCGCTGGCACAGGCACTGACCAAGAATACGCATCTACGCAGTTTGCACCTCAGCGGCAATAATATTGGCGAAGAAGGCGCCCGCTTTTTGGCAGATGGAATAGCAGGCAATACAGGACTCAGAGCGCTCTATTTGGGCACGAACGGTATCGGTGCCACCGGAATGCAGAGTTTAGCTACGACCTTAACACATAACAAGTCGCTGGAGGAGCTAACGCTGGGACAGAACAAAGTGGGAAGTGCAGGAGTGCGTCATTTAGCTGCCGCGTTCGCTACTGGTCACGTATCGTTGTCAACTCTAGAGCTCGGAAAGAATGGTGTGGATCAGGAAGGCGCTATTGCATTAGCACGCTCTTTGTGCGGTGCGAATCGTCTGCAGAACTTGTATATGGATCACAATCCACTGGGAGACGTGGGTGCCAGTGCCTTCGGAGCGCTACTCGCCCAGAATACAGAGCTACGTGTGCTGGACTTGAGCTACACGCACATGTCATTGCTGGGGCTGCGAGAGCTCAGCGTGGTGGGGCTGGCGCGTAGTCGTGCGTTGCTGTGTCTGCTCGTGGATGGCCACGATTGGGCGAGCACTCAATACATGAAAAAGAATCAGCATCCGAGTCTAAACGGTGCATCACTAGCCACTAAGGGCGCCAACAACTACGCTGCGTCTTGTATTGCCGGTGCGATCAACGCCAACGTTCACTCGGTGCTGTTCAAGCTCACAGGTGTGGATCTCAGTCTCGTAGTGGCAGTACCTGCATCCTCCAGCTCAAGAGACGGCAGAAGGGAATCAGATACGCTCTCCAGAAACGAATTGGTGTTGAAAAGTCTGCATGATGCACGCGCCGCTGCACAAACTGCCGCCGCTGCATCAGGAATCCCTCCAAGTCACAAACGCAAGCCCACAGAGGACGCATCAACAGATAGGACGACAGCAGGTGGGGCGGATTCAGGTGCAGACAGCGATGCTGGGGATAGCTCGTCACCTGTGGTTCAACATCCCAAGTTCCAGAAGCTCGAAGGTAACCTCAAAGCCGGCTCGTCATCAGGTAGTATTAGTAGTGTCAACGGAGGCGGAAGTGGCGGCGGTTCGCGTTCAGGAAGTGCCAATGCGCTGCTGGGATTGCTGCCCCCTCCTCACAACGGGCCTGGCAACGGTGCGTCCAGTTCAGCAAGTGGCAATGGAGGAAGCTCTCCATCCAAAACAACTAGCAACCGACCTCCGCGTGTTATCCGGATCCCGTCGCGTGGCTCTATGGGTCGCTTCCCCCGTTCGGGTGGATCCTGCGAGAAGCGATTGTCACTCAAGAGTCCACGGTACGAGAGCACAATGGAGGTTCATGTCCGTAAGGTCATCTCCGATATTGCCAAGTTGCCATTCAACGCGGACGAGTACGAAACACTGCAGACGTATTACCTGGGAGGCCGGTGCTCTACCGGATCGAATGGCTGCAGTAGCGACTGGGGCGTCGACGATGTGACGGGCGAGCCTGCGCCTTGTCCCGCGTGTCGATCGAGTCGTTTGGCGCGATACCGACGAACGATGGTACGTTTTTGGATACTTTTACGTCTCTGAATCGTGAAGACACCGAGCTAAATGTGGTTTTGTTTGTTGCAGGCCCTCAAAACGCGACTCGAAGCCTCGAAACAAGCGACGGATGCTGTGTTGTTGGTGCTGCTACGACAGCTTCACTACCTCGTGGGCGCCTTCCAGAACGTGGAGAACGCTGTGCAGACTATCGACGACATCCTCGTATCTGCACACGAGGAGATGGACGAGCCACAACAGATTTCCAACGTGCCGCTGCCTTCGCAGACGACAACCAGCCAGCACACCCAGTAGACAGCGGAGATTACAGCACTTGTAGCTCCATCAGATATAGGCAGCCACACAGACAGCGATGCCCGAAGGCATAGGAGAGTATTTATCAGTCCACCGCACGCCCCACCACCCCGTAGCAACAAAGGCGGCATTCGCCACGTACGCAGATTTCATTGCATCGTGTTCGTTTGATGCGAATCGTATCATCGCCGTTAGCTCTAGGTTCGTTTTACTTCCAATCAGAGTCAATTATAGACTGTTTTTAGCGAATCCAGAACCGTGACGACCAGTATCCTCCCCACGTTCACTTGGTCGTGATAAAGTTTTATTTCCCACTTGAGCCAAAAAGCAAAAGACCCGAGACAGCGACAGACATGAGCGTGCTGGATAAGACGCCGCGTGTGGCCGAAGAGACCGCCAAGTACCCGCGCGCGGAGCGTCTGGGATCGCGCGAGCTGCGCTACGGTACGGCTGGCTTCCGCGAGGATGCGAGTCTGTTGGTGTCCACGTGCCACCGCATGGGAATGTTGGCGGTGCTGCGCTCCAAGAGCGTGGGGAAGATCGTGGGAGTGATGATCACGGCGTCACACAACGCTGCAGGTGACAACGGACTCAAGATCATCGACCCTAAGGGCGACATGTTGAGTCAGAGGTGGGAAAAGTACGCCGTGCAGCTGACCAATGCGCCCCAGGACAAGGTCGTGGAGGTGCTGGACGCCGTCGTCGCCGCTGAGAAGATCGATCTGGACCAGACAGGCAATGTCTTTATCGCCAAGGACACTCGTCCATCCAGCGAGCACCTGGCTGAGCTCGCACGCGAGGGAGCGCTCGTGATCGGTGGCAACGTCTTGGACTTTGGCCTGCAGACGACACCGCAGCTGCACCACCTGGTTCGCATGGTATGTAGCTTCATTATAACAAGGGAAGGATGAAGGGTACTGACTCGTGTATTGCAGTGGAACTATGAGCATTACAACAAGGGCGACTGGGCGTCCGAGGTTGGGTACTACAACATGCTCAGCGACGCTTTCAAGCAGCTCACAGCCACACACGACTCCAAGGTGGGTTCATCATAGGGAGGAAAGGGCCCTTGGCTAACTGACTGACAAATCTAATTGTTTTTTTTTCCATTACCGTAGCGCCTGGACACACGCTCCCCACTGCACGTTGACTGCGCGCACGGCGTTGGCGCGTTGCAGATGGCCAAGTTGGCTAAGGATCTGGGCGATTCGCTCCGTCTCGAGATCGTCAACACGCCTAGCGACGGCGAGCTGAACCTCCAGTGCGGTGCTGAGCACGTGGAAAAGTCTCGCCAGCCGCCCAACAACGTGACGCGTGAGAACGACCGCGGCAAACGCTATTGCAGCATGGACGGAGACGGAGACCGCGTTGTTTTCCACTACTTCGACGACGAAGGCACGTGGCATCTGCTGGACGGCAACAAGATTGCTTGTCTGTTTGCCGAGTTCCTGTCCGACAAGTTGCACGCTCTGGAGCTCGACCAGGAAGGCGTGACGTTCGGCTGCGTGATGACTGCATACGCCAATGGCGCTGCCACTCAGTATCTACAGGCCTTGGGTATCCGTGTGGAGCAGGCGAAGACTGGCGTCAAGTACTGCCATGAGAAGGCGACGCAGTTCGACATGGCCGTGTACTTTGAGGCCAACGGTCACGGCACGGTCGTCTTCAAGGACGCGTTGATGGACAAGCTGCACAAGTGGGAGAACACGCTGCACGACGAGCGCAAGAAGTTGGCGTTGTCGCAGCTGCTCGCCGCCTCCCAGCTCGTGAACCAGGCTACGGGCGACGCCATGTGCGACCTGCTGTTCGTGGAAGCTCTGCTGGTCCAGAAGAACTGGGGGATCGCCGACTGGGACGCCATCTATAACGACCTGCCGAGCCGTCAGACGAAGGTCAAGGTCGCGGACCGCACTGTCATCAAATCGGACGAGGAGGACGATACCAAGGTGCTGGCGCCTGAGAGTCTCCGCGACGCGCTGGACGCGGCGCTGCAGGAATACGCCAACAAACGCGGCCGTGCGTTCGTCCGTCCGTCCGGCACCGAGGACGTTGTGCGCGTGTACGCTGAGGCGGACACACAGCAGGACGCGGATGCTCTTGCTCTGCAGTTCGCCAAGCTCGTGCACCAGCACTGCGGCGGCGTGGGAGTTGAACCTGCTAGTTTCGTGGCGTAAGGCAAATTGGTGAGTAAGAGTGAAGGTCGCAATTTAGGCTGGCGAAGAGAAGAGATAGTTGCAATTGGACTGCAATTGAAATCGTTTCCAATCAGAAAAAAAAAGAAATTGCTTCGCCTACATTTCTTGTCCACCACCGTCGAATTGAGTCCAACATTGCAGCTGGATTTGCAGAAGTGTACAAATTGCAGGGTGCGTTACTTGCATGTCCCGCTCATTTCTCAATCAACGTCCGAACAGCCAAAAAAGTCTCAAGTAAGTGATGCCTCAGTGTTCTCTTTGTGGGGCGTCTGGAACCGGCCGCTTTTGCTCCGAGTGTGGCCAGCCCTTCGCCAACGGAGCACAACAAGTACAGCCCAACCAGTCTAGTGGTATCCAACAGCAGCAGCAACAGCAGCCACCACGCGTTCCGCCGCGATTCCAAGAGCAAATGTCATTCGAGGAGCAAGACCAGAAGTCGCTTATGTATCAACAACAAAACAATGCCAACACGCCACCTGTCATCCCTGTCGTGTATGTGGATGGAGACGCAGCTGCAGCGAGAAGCAACGGCCGCTCGGCCTCCGCGGCTTCGTCCAATGGCGGACAGGACACCAACATTGGCGGTCGCACGCTGTCGTCAAGTGGCTCTGGGATCCTCACGAGCCGATACTCGGACCATCCAAACTGCGACGTCTGTGGCTTGGCCTTCGACGTCACTAAGCGTCGACACCAGTGGTAAGTCTGGTTTTATTTCCTATCTCCTCTATCGGTGGATACTAATTGCTCTCTCTTTGTCGTTCTGACGTAGTCGTGCGTGTGGTCGCTACGTCTGCGGCAACTGCTCCCCGTTAATGCTGTTGATCCCTGAAGGAGACCAGATCGAAGGCGCTAGAGGCTACGATCCGTCCATTCCGCAGCGTGCCTGTTTACACTGCGCTCCTGCGTTGCGTCCCCTTCAAGAGGAGCTGGTGGCTCGATACGCCAAGGCAAACGTCGAGACAGCTCCACACGAAGCCAAGTCGAGACTTCACGTGCCATTTTCTCCCTCCCTGGAGAAGGAATGCACCAACGCAGCCGATATCATTGGCAACTTTTTCCGGAACGACTCGGGTGCATCCGGGGACAGAGCGATCCCGATCTCAATGTTGGAAAATGCGCACGGGCTGGCAATCATGACGATTGTCAAGGCAGGGTTCCTTATTGTCGGCAAGGTGGGCACAGGTATCGTGATTTCTCGTCTCGGGGACGGATCGTGGTCTGCGCCTTCAGCTATTGGCACTGTGGGGCTGGGCGGTGGCTTTGAGATTGGTGGAGAGATCGTCGAGGTCATGATCATTCTGGGCTCTCCAGCTGCTGTGCAGGTCTTCTATTCGCCTCAGGTCAACTTGGGCGCAGGTTTGGACGTCGCCGTGGGTCCTTACGGGCGATCAGCCGCCGCTGCCGCAGCGATCAGCAGTACTGGACTTAACGGCAACTACAGCTACTCGATCAGCAAGGGTCTATACGCTGGAATTTCACTCCAGGGCTCTGTGATCGCAACGCGCAGTGATCTAAACCGGAAGTTCTACGGACAGGATCTGGAGGCGAGTGCACTACTGAGTGGAGCTGTAGGCCAACCTGTGGCTGCTAAACCGCTGTATGAGGCTCTAGACCGTGCCACACATGGCATCCAGGAACACAAGGAAGTGCTGGCCGAGAGGTCTCGCATGATGGGGGCATGTCGTGCCTGCAATTGCCAGGTCTTCGTAGCTCACTCGCACCAAATCTGGAACAAGAAATGCAAGACCTGCAACCATATTCACTAGAACAGGCGATAGTAGTTGAAGCTAATAACCCATTGATCAAGCTTTAGAGTAGTGCTTCCAATATTGTGATATTGGTGTCACCCTGAAAGCTTATGTAGCCATCTGCCAGACACAGGCGGTAAAGTTCAGAATTACAATGGTGGAGACCAGCTATCGCGACGCTGGGCTCCCGTCTTCCTGCGACGATGACCGCCACTCGCCTGCCGCCGGTGGTATTGCAGACCTATTATCAGTGCTCGATCGATTCCTGCCGCTTTGGATTCTGCTGGCCGCAGGCGCAGGTATCGGCCTTGGGCAGGTCTCAGCTGTGCATTCCTTCATCGAGTCCACGACAGTGGGGAGTATGAATCTACTGGTGGGCGCGGGTCTGCTCGCCATGATGTATCCTCCCCTCGCCAATGTGAAGTGGCAGTTAGTTGGCGCAGTGTTCCGCGATTGGCGTCTATTGATGTTGACAACTATTCAAAATTGGGTAGTGGGGCCATTCCTCATGTTCCTACTAGCTGCGGGCTTCTTCCACAACGACACGGGGTTCATGGCTGGCTTCAGCCTCGTGGGCTGCTCTCGTTGCATTGGCATGGTCATGATTTGGATCGCTTTGGCTGGGGGTGATCTCGAATACGGGGCAGCTCTCATCGCCGTAAACTCCATTTGGACTATGGCGCTGTATTCGTTGTACGCGAGTTTCTTTCTCAATACGATGCCTAGTGCCATGGGGATCGACGAGGACTCTGAAGAACAAGAAGAACTCCACATTTCCATGACTGAGGTTGGTAGTAATGTGGGTATTTACATGGGAATCCCATTTGTGCTCGGCATTTCAGGGTGGATCTTTTTACGCCGCTGGAAGGGGAATGATTGGTACTTTGACAAGTTCACGCCTCGACTGGACGTGCTGGCGGTGACCGCGCTGCTGTTCACGATAGTGGTGCTGTTCGCTTCACAGAGTCAACGAATTACAACGACGTTTGACTCCGTGCTCTTCTCCATGGTGCCGTTCATGATCTACTTCGTCGTCATGTTCACGGGCTCCTTCTTCATGAGTCAGACGTGCGGCGCCACTCACGCACACAGTGTGACGCTGGCATTTACAGCCACGAGCAACAACTACGAGTTATCGTTAGGTGTGGCTGTAGCTACCTTCGGGCTGGACTCCGACCCAGCCATGATGAGTGTCGTCGCAGCTCTCATTGAGATCCCGGCCATGTTGGCACTGGTGTATCTCTCGCTCTGGCTGGAGACGAGGTCGAGGAATGCAAACTCTCAGATATCTCATACAACGTCTAAAGAGCTCACAATCGAGTCTCCAGTTGTTGCCAAGATCACTAAAACCACATCAATCTCATTATATTCCTCTGGATACCAAACGTCCGAGTGACGTGTTGAATAGCTGAGCTTAGGCCAACCACCTGTACTTCATGAGGAACGTGAAATAAAGCGCCATGTACGAGATGGCCACGAGTAGCAGTGACCAACGAATTACTTCTTCCCTGGCCAGGCGAGACTTCAACGTCGGTGCCACATCTGAAATACTCATGACTCCCAATGAAAGCCAGAAACTCCAAGTGCCATTGACCAGTCCTTCCAGTACGAACTGCCGCCGCGAGCTCGGGTAAACGAACACGAAGCCGTGCATTCGGCCAAAATAATACCAGGCTCGACGGTGGATGATCGAGTGGAATAGTCCGCTGAGTGCCACGTAAATGACACCCAAGCAGAGAGCAAACCAGAAGAATCGCGTCTGCACCAGTCCGAGTACAAACTCTCGGTTCTCATTGACCACGAGGCCGATGAACGCTAAAAACGCCAGAACCGGGATCAGCTCCAGCCCTGAGAACGTGTCATCACCAGAGTTCACCGGTACAGTTGGGGAAAGCGTTCCTCGGGCATTGCGAGTGAGATAGCCACTCCGCTCTCGGCATAGACGCACAAACGCCGTGATCTCCCTCGCCACAGCATCCTTGGCCACCTCACTGTGTTGTAAACCGCAATTTTTCTCGTTTTCCTCACGAATATAGCCAGCAAACAACGATCCATTGGCACTGAGGTCCAGGAAATTGGTCTCCACATGCGGGTAGCGCTGGAAGCGGCTGGAAGCACGTCCAGGCATCCACAGCAGCGACGGGGTCGTCGACATTAAGTGCTACGCCAATACAGAGATACTAGAACGTTAGTATCTGTAGTGCAATCTCCTCAAGTCTTAAGATCTTGCTTAACTTACATAGTCCGACATCTTGGGCCACGCCTGGACGTCCACACGGACGACGGGAAGCTGTGGAGTGGACAGCGTCTGTGCTGCGAGCTCCACGGCCGCCTCCATCAGCTTCTGATGACACAGACATGACTCCTGGTCAATAGAGGGGGAATTTACACCTTGACTCCCTTCATCTTCATCACCGTCTTCGCTTTCCTCGCCGTAGCAGGTTGAAGAGGAAGTGAAGTAGAGCAGCAGGGGCGTTGAACGACTTCGTGAGAGCAGGAATCGCTCGTACTTCGCCCAGACGAGCAATGGATCGACGGTTGCTTGCAAAATAAACAATGGAGACGCGTCGAGAGCTTGTAAAGGGCTATCAAGGGTGGAAGAAGAAGCCGCAGAGACGCCGGAGAGACCCGCAGTCACTGCCGCTCCGAGCCTTGCCCATGTCATGCTGCTATGCAACGGATACGTTCGGTAGTGTGAGTGTGATATTTTCGTATCACAGCAATGTCATTGGTAGTTATTCACACATGCGTAGCCAATTAGCACAAGCTCAAACAGTCACCGACGTCAATGTGACGGGGTCACACAGCACCTTGCGCTGAGGAAGTAGCGCTTCCTTTTTCAAAATGAAAGGGTAGGGTTACAATAATGTATTGATGTGAGTATAGTTGCCCTACCCCTACTGACGCTACTGATCGCGGTGTGATTGTGAAGAAATTGAAGTGGCTTCCGTGTATCTTGGTATTTGTATACTTTCAGTGTCGGAAGCAACTTCCGACACTGCAATCAACCAGTGGTGCAAAATTTGATTGCATGACCAATGAAACATGAGTTGTCGAGGCAATATCGTCCAATAAATAATAACCCAGCAAGTATAATATTTTGGAGCTCAGTAGCAAATATGGAAATAAGTTTCTAAAGATTTCCGGGGCTGAGATTTTCAACAAGACTTAGAATATTAGAAATGTAGGACAAGACTACCTGTACTAAGGCAAGATCAAAAATACGCGACAAGATTAATAGTACTATAGCAAGACTGAATATACTGCAACAAGACTCGTAATACTTGTTCTATTTTTTTTTATGTAAGCATGTTGACACTTCACGAGTCGGCGTTTTTTTTTATCAAGTCTGATACATCGTGCCAGCGTGTCGATAGTGAGCACATTTAAGCTAACAGTAGGTGTATCTCCCATCCAATGTTTGACGTAATATGCTGCATACACGGATAATGTCGTCTCGGATGCGTCGCGTGGAGTCGATACTCCATTTGAAACAGCAAATTCCACAACATCTTCCGCAATGAGTTTTGCAACGCTGAGACGACTGGGTAGAACCCCACTTTGCTTTCTTTCCTGTGGTGTCCATTCACATACTGGTTTGAAAAGATGCTGTGCCGAGTCCGCCTTCCAGTACATTCTGTATAAATCCTTCCAATCCCTGACAGGAGGTAGAATTGATATCTGCTCCACTGCGCTGATGTTGCAGTTTGTTGCTGGTGGGGATGGTGTTGGAGTGACGGAAGGTCGTAGTACTGCGATAAGTTGGTCTATCTTGTCCTCGACAGCTTTAACCGAACTCTCAACGGTTTTAAGACGCTTTTCAAACTGAGTGGTCGAATTGTTCGAAGATCGCTGCCCATGATATACTGCCGTGTCCCGTTTCCGTCCTTGAAAAGTAGAAGGGCAGCCTATATGCGCTCCTCGATCTGGTGCCGAGCAGTCTGCCAGTTGTGTGTCTTCATCAGTTGCTGCTTGATCAAGAAGATAGCGCACAAGCGTCTCTGCAGACTCGTTTGGAGTCCACCCCGCCCACCATTTCACCATTCGTAGCGACCATCTCCGCTCAGGAGGTGCAAACATGAATCGGTATTGAGCGCCTGCGCGTCGAAACGTGTGTGAAGTAAACCAAATGTCGCGCCATTGTCGGCGGATGTACCCGGGCACAGATGTCCCATTGCGATTGAGATCGCGAACGACGCAATTCAGTAGCGTGATGAATGACTGCTCAGACATCTTCTTGCCCCATTCCACACGCGCTTTTTCGCACCCTGTAAGCGATCCATCCGTCTTGATAACACTCTTCGCAATTTTAGACAAAGCTGGGAAAACGTAGTCATTATCGCTCCACTTGTGGTCTGTCTTCGAATCAACGTACTCAATCCATTTCTTCAAGTGATCTAGAACATCCATTGGACTCTCACTTTCACCTAAACGATGAAGATTGTAGCAGCGGCCTTCAGCTACCTCCGTCTTTATCCCTTCCAGTTTGTAGACACCATAGCTAATTGACGTAGTTGGGTCAGAGGTACTGGGACGTGCCAGGTTCAGCGTGAGGTTCTTCCACTGTAAACTCAGTACCTCATTAATTCGACACATTCCATAGAAAGCGAAAGCAGATACAGCAAGAAACCACAAACGACTTGCCTCGGTGAATCCTGCTGTGCGCGCTAAGTGACAATGAAGCACACGCAGCATATCCAGACAAATAGGAGTAGCTTGGCGTTGCGTAAATTCCTTGTTCTTTCGCTTCTTGAGTCCTCGCATGAACTGACGAACAAACGCATCCTTTGCAGGATTACCGAGGCTGTCTTGCCCCCTCTGTCGTCCGTCATTACCATCCACTTGTCCGGTCCTGCGGCGTCTCTGCGCTCATAACTGCCGTAAAAGTTTGCCACTGCAGCTCTGATCTTCTCCGCAGTTTGGTTGGACACGGCACTAGATGCAGACACACTCTCCATAAACGCTACCAACAGCGACGGAAGCTTGTGGTGACGCGTTACAGCTGGATCAGGATACTCATTGGAGATACAGAACTCGCAGAATTTCTTGAAATAGGACGCGTATACGCTTCTTGTCTCCTGTTTAATGACATGCGTGGCGGTGTCAATACCGCCTTGAAGCAGCTCTTGGAACGTCAGCGATTGTCTGGACATTTGATCACTGATTGCCAAGTGCTTCTTGTCCAACCAAAGGGATTGTGAGCAAGGGATTGTGAGCGGTGTAAGATTCAGGACCAATCAATTTTGCCTTAGTATTTATAGTCTTGTCGTAGTACTTATAGTCTTGCCGTAGTATTTATGGTCTTGTCGTATTAGTACTTACAGTCTTGTCTTAGTAGTACTTAAAGTCTTGTCTTAGTACTTACGTTGACTTAACGCGTGATTTGTTATCGCATTGTTTATGCACATAGTACTATAGCTACACGAAATAGTACTAGTGTATCCATGATGCGCCTACTCGTCGTCACTCTCCGATTCCGCACCAAACGTCTCGAGAATTCGAAGGTCAGACGCAGCTTTATCTTGCTCGGAGTTCTTCGCAATTTCGTAGGCCTTGTCCTTCTCCAAAAAAACGCGCACGATAAATGGCTTTAAAGGCATCAAATGAGGTGCAGTCAGCATATTCAGTGAACTTGGCTAGCCCTTCCTTTGCCTGCAACACCGTTGCTTCGCGCGCTTCCTGGCATTTTGATTCCCACTTGATCAACCGTTGCTTGAATCTCGTCTGAAGGTATACTTGGTATTTCTCGACCCGAACTCGCTCTTCATAAACCTTGCGTATACTTGCGTCTTGCATTTCTTCCTTGTACTTTGGGAGGGGCTTGAAGCTCTCCTCAACCGCAGAGACGTTAGATGCCTCTTGCCACTCTTGTGGAAGGTGGTGCCGCTTATCCGGATGCAACCATAGGATCAGCACGCGGAACCAACCTTTTGAAAGCAACTCGTGCTTTTCGGCCTATGGCATTAAAGTTAGATTGGAGACAAGCATTTACGACTGTGCTTGGCACTCACCTTGGCAAACACAAACTCAAAGAGGCGTGGATGAAGACTGAGTACCTCCAGAGCATGGCCCATCATCCCTTTTGGCTGTGGCTGGGGCACTGCTTGCGCTGCTTCGGCCTCACGTAGCTGCTTGCGAAAGCCTAACCAATAGAAATGTATTAATTAAAATAATAATATCATTAAAACCCAATATTTGACACCTTGCAATTCCTTGAACAACGTGGCTGCGCGCTTATCTCGCTGCGAGCCCACGCGCTTAGCGCGATTTTTCTCCCAAGACTTCTTACGAATCTCGCTGCGCGTCTCAGGCAGCTTGATTCCCTTGCAGACCTTGATATGCTTGGAGATGTTAGTGCGGGAGATCTTCCTGTCGCACTTCTTGCATTTCTTCGTGGGCGCGCTACCGTACGCTGCCTTCGCTCTGGCGGCCGTCATTTTTGGAAATGTGTGTTTGAGCGGAGTGCTCTATTTGATTGGTCAATAAATGATTTTTGTTTTCTTGTGCTCGGATTGGACGAAAGTATTTTTGATTTTAGTTGTTTTGGTGTTGCACCAGGGAAAGAAGTAGGCTTCCAAGAGTATACAAACTCTAAGTGAACGACAGTTCACGTGTCCCTGGTCTGAGGGGACGAAGTACTCGAAGTACTCAATTAAGGGTACGATTAAGACAGATTTGTAAGGTTAGCTTGGTTTCTATTACAAGCTATAAGTCACCTATAGAAAAGCAATGATTGGTCCCTGGTACCATGTACCAGGTATTACAAGAGTGACTGGTCACTCTTCATGTAACTTGGGTACACTGGGGTTCGTACCCCGTTACATCCTCCCCCACTTAGGTTCGGTTTACCGACGAATCACAAGAGGGAGACAGAGTCACAAACTCTCATCTCCGAGTCGAAAGGGGTTCGACAAGCTACGGGGACGCGGCTGTGGCTCATTTCACAGTTGGAGCCTTGAGCAAAAGCGCTCGTCTTCTCGGTCTCCACTTCGACCACGTCATGCTTCGCGGTACTGCGAAGGGCGGTGCGAAAGCACCCGCCAAGGCTGCTGCCCGAAAGGCGCACGCCAAGAGCTCTAAGCGTCATAGCAAAGGCTCGGCACTCAAGGAGGCTACTAAGGTAGACTCCGAGGCAGTTGATGCCTCGGGTGGCTCGACTGGGAGCAAGCGGCAAACGGTGCCCGTCGCTTCACTTTCGTCTGCTCTGTGCCGGTCTCCTGCGGGCACTCCCGATCATTCTCTCGTAGTAGTCGAAGTTTCACACGCTTTCATAT
This sequence comes from Phytophthora nicotianae INRA-310, assembly GCF_000247585.1. Lineage (NCBI taxonomy): Eukaryota > Oomycota > Peronosporomycetes > Peronosporales > Peronosporaceae > Phytophthora > Phytophthora nicotianae. Next base: position 131,570 of record NW_008648999.1, on the reverse strand, counting down.
CTTCTTTCTTTAATCCATTTTCCAAATCGTAATCACGTTCACGTAAATCATCATATGCATATACAA